>NW_027468859.1:5212120-5292120 GCF_046254945.1 Alosa pseudoharengus
GGTTTGCTCGCTTGTCTCAAGCAGAACTCGCTGCCCACTATCTGTTACAGACTTTCATGGTCTAGGTTACGTGGGAAACTACTGCAGGGAGGTAGTTCTTATCTTGTTGCTTTGTATTAGAGCTGTTTGTAAAGCCCACTCGTTCTTGCTGAATGTTGAGATCACAAACATGTAGGCTACTACTAGATGAAGGCACTTGTTTAGCTATTTGCCTTACTTGCTTTTAGCTAACAACTTTTCGGTCACATTGGCTGTGTTAATAGTTACAGGCTCACGGAGTGCTTGTCTAGAGGCATAGGGTGAACCGAAGTCAGTGTAGGCTAAATAATCACACTTGAACATTGCAAGCGGCCATGTTATATAGACGTGACATTTCTGATAAATCAGGCTTCCAGTCCTTCGTGGTTCTTTGGTAAAGTTTGCTTGGAATTGTGTTAACCAACGTGTTGTCTAAGTTGTTTGTCACTCAAATTTGCTTCGGTAGCCAATGTGCCTGTATTCCGTGATTTGCATGGGTCCCAGCTTGTAACTTCTAACACGTTACATCTCTTGCCACTTGTTTGTTTTAGCAAGCAACTAGCTTCCCTCATTGCAGATGGCTAATGGTTAGCCTACACATGAAGTTGGTACTAGGCTACAAACTGCTGTCCTTTGCCAAGGATAATTGTATAACGTTAGCTAAAATTACCTAGCCTACTGTTTTGATTTTAGTAGGCTAGTGACTAGCCTACTCCTGCTAGTCAGTGTGTGTCACCGTGGGCTATGCAGTGGGTTCTAGCTTAGCTTGTAGGCTAATTCCTGCTACATTATTTCAATAATAACTTTAAAGTCTCAATTGCTGTGACGAGTTTCTATCTCATTAAAGATCAGTAGTAGACCTACATAACAAACAGCTAACAAACTCAGCTGCGTTCTACAGCTAACACATCTACATGTTGCTGACTGCTACCACTTTGCCTGTTTAAAGAGTCTTATCTCGGCATTTGATTTGTGATAAGAACAGTTTAATATGCATTAGTATTGAACACATTGCGCTGCGGTGTTCATGATGCTAACCTTTAATGAACACCAAGCTGAACTGTCATTCGGCCAGATTCTGTGCCGCAACAATCTGGTATCATTCTGATCCAGACATGCACAAATATGGAGTACCAGTGTGTGTGAGATGCGGAGTTGAGGTCAGTTTGCCGCTTTTACCCCCACCTCAATGCCGGCTTTGGCCGTAAGGCAGCTGATACACAGGAGCTGTTGCTCTGTCGCTCATCACTAAGAGGGCAAGGAAGGCATTTTTTCTCCTTTAAAGTGTTTGGGAGTTTTTCGCCTTCCTCTGTGTTGAGAGTGCCAGCATATTAAAGCCTTTCCCTAGCTGACCATGGGAGCACAGGTACACCAGCGTGTAGCTTTGCTCTGTTACACTCCTAGCTGACCATGGAAGCACCTACACCAGTGTGTAGCTCTGCTGTTCCTTGGAATCCTCTCTAATAATGTGCTGCTCACCACTTTTCTTGCTGTTAGCTACAGTATTTTAATTACTTCCTGGTTTCCATAGCACCTCATATTGCTAAATTGGCGCTATTGCTATCCCTGGATTACTCAAACTCAATTATCACAACTCTATGTAATCATATGCACTATCCTGGGGTGTTAGGCCTGTATCCTCAAAGCATGTTGTAAGCAACAGCCTACAACTACTAGACTACTATCGTCTCCATTGTACTTTGTGGCTAAATGTAATTTGCTCGATTTGAATTGCTTGATAGGTGTTGGCTAAAATGAAACATACATTCTTAAACAATTTCAAATCAAGGCCAACACTTTCCCGATTTTCTCCTGAAACTTGTCCTCAGTCAGAGTGTTGAGCTCAATCCTTTTTTCTTTCCCTCCTGCTAGCCAATCAGCCGAGCACCTGCGCCGTAGTGTGGAGCTCCGTTCCTCCGGCATCTCTCGCTTTGTCCATGCAACATGCTTGTCAACCCAGCAAGTTATGGGTGCCCGCGTGCAGCCCTCTACCTTGCCTTCCACTACTGCGTTCTCTTTTCTCTATTCCAGCTAATCAAGCCTCTTCTCTTTGCAGACCCAGGGTGCTGTGCAACCTCCTCCCCCTACCCTGTAGCGACCTCGTCGCTACCTTTTCCCTTTCCCCATCATCTCCCACCGGCGTGAACCGCGTTCGTGCCCGTGTCTCTTCCCCAGCCAGGGACCGTGTCCCTGGTTCTCCCTCACCCCTCTTTCCTTGGATTGGTGCCACCACCCATGGGGTCACCCAGTGTTTCCCATACATTGACTTATTTGTAGCGGCCTACCACAATATCAACATTGACCACCACACAATGATTTTCCAGGTTGTATTAAATTGTGCTTAAATCTGGTTAGCATCATAACCACGCTGTGCTAATTTGATAAACTGTTCCATTCAAGTTAATTCTGCAAACCAACCACCACAATTGGAATTCCATTCTGTGGGAAACACTGGTCACCGCATCCTTCTAACAATGTTTTCCAGATCACACCCAGGTCAATTTTCTCTTTCCGCTCTTCATGTTTGCATGCATTTTTTAAGGTGCCTTAGTTGCCCTCATCTTTGGGCTGTATACAAGGATCCTGCTGACTCCTGCCTGCACAGTGACTCCTGCACGATCCCCCCAGAGCAATTTGGCTGAGCCATAGACTCTGCCAAGCATGGGTTTTTTAACATCCATTAATCAGTTTTAGCTTCAAGATGGCTCTTCAGGCTCTTCACTTGTACTAATCTATGTGTCAATGCCTAACCTACTCCAGCCTAGCCGCTTGCTCTCATTCTCTAAATTTCTTCTCATGCTCTTGAATGCAAACTGCCTCTATTAAAGTGTTTGCTACAGGTTCATATTTACTCTCTAGATTGGCTACCATAATGCTAGGTAGCTCAGTGTTCTCTACAAAGTTAATACAGCAAAGTAGAAACCTGTAACACCCATTTATCACCTTTCAGGAACTATCCTTATATTCAGACCATGTGTATGCTATGTAATGTCTAAGATCCCCTTATAGCATATATTTGACATTTTTTGCACATGTAACCCTCATTGGTTTTAAGGGCAACTCGGATATCTACCAACGCATATTGGTATTGGCACAGACCGTTTAGGTTTCATTCAGGCAAATAACGGTCTACCCGAGTAGTAGAATACTCTAGGCGCCTTAGATACCTTTCATATCACCTTATCTATAGCCTACACGGTCCTAGCCAGGGTCTTTTCAATTGGGTTGCATTTTTTGGGGTGATCACATGACATGGATCCTGCTTGATTCCTGCCAGCGCAGTACACTCCTGCAAGATCCCTGCAAAGCACTCCTTGACCCTGGCTAGGGATCTTGCCAAACAGCAGAATTGTAGATCGTAATTTGGAATGTTAACTTTATGAATCACTCACAAATCTTCGAATCACATGCCATGAGCATCAGCAACTACATCAGTCCTCTATTCCCACTGCACTGGTCCCGAGCTCTGCTACTGCAAGCTGTACTTCCCTGCACTGATCCCGAGCTCTGCTACTGCAAGCTGTACTCCCCTGCACTGACCCCGAGCTCTGCTACTGCAAGCTGTACTCCCCTACACTAACCCCGAGCTCTGCAACTGCAAGCTGTACTCCCCTGCACTGACCCCGAGCTCTGCAACTGCTAGCTCATTGCCCTGCATGTAATGTTAAGTGCATGTTATGTGTGCAAGTGCATGCCTGTTAAGTTAGCTCTCAAGCTTCCCATTACTTCAGGATTGGTACAGCCACCACCGCGGCTGGTGGTCTGACCAATCCGCTAAGCACTCCTTCACCCTGGTTAGGGATCTTGCCAAACAAGTTTGCTGTTTTGCATGTCAACTCATAGATTGGCATTTGCATCATCATTAGACCTCCATCTGCCATAGACGACAGGCGCCCCTGGCTGTCTCAATTCAAGTCGTTCCTCTATCGCATCCCCATTAGATCCCCCATTTGATACAGATGACGGACGCTCCGTCACTTGCTTCTGTTTTCAAATGCAGCTCAAAGCTGTTCTAACGCAAGTCGGAATCCCAGCAGACCGTTACTCAACTTATTCTTTAGGATTGATACAGCCACCACTGCGGCAAATAACGGTCTGTCCGATCAAGCCCTCAAAACTCTCGGCCGGTTGTCCTCCGACGCCTATCACTCATATATCAGATCAAATCTCTGATCTGAGGAAGCGCACCTCGCGCACTCCCATTGAATTTGCTCAGCGTGGTTCTGGCCATAGGGTCCTTCATCTTCAAATGCAATTTTTGGGGTGTATGGCGGAATCCTGCCCGACTCCTGCCTGCGCAGTCGATTCCGGCACGATTCCGCAAAGCCCTTCAGGACCATGGCCAGAGACTTCGCCAAACATGCTTTTCTATTATGCTTTTATGTATTATGCTTTTATGTCTTTATGCAAATTCAGGAATGTGAACTAGTGAAATGGCGTTTTACAAACGGAAGTTCGGGAGGAGCGTGACGGAATTTGCCACGCCTCCTTCTTCAATCAGTCAGGTTATTTATTCGCAGTCTACCTGCCGAAGTTGCAGCATTGGTGTTACTCCGCTCGCAACCCACCACCTCCCCTTACGCCTCCCGTCTTCCATAGTTAAAGAATAAGGGGGTGTATGGCGGAATCCTGCCCGACTCCTGCCTGCGCAGTCGATTCCGGCACGATTCCGCGAAGCCCTTCAGGACCATGGCCAGAGACTTCGCCAAACATGCTTTTCTATTATGCTTTTATGTATTATGCTTTTATGTCTTTATGCAAATTCAGGAATGTGAACTAGTGAAAACACACACACACTTGCATACACACTATGGATACCCAATGCATACTCTTATGATCATACACTTGCATATGCATGCAATCTGGCAGGTAATCACACATATAAATGGAAACACCTTTTTAACATCAGACTTGAAAATATGCTTTCTGTCTCCCATCCCAATCCCATCTCTTTCACAAACACACACACACACACACACACACACACACACACACACATGCACACACTAACACACACACACACACACACACACGCACACACTAACACACACACACACACACACACACACACACACACACAATTTTAAGAAAACTTTACCCCCCACAAGAAAAAAACAAAAAACATAATCACCACAAGAGCCTTCTACAGGCCTCCAGATGATTTTCTGCTGATTGCAATAATGCAGTTCCTACCAATCAACCCCACTGCCACATTCACATCTTGCACATAAACAAATACAAATCCTTTAAACAGCATATCGGAGGCAGAAGAGAAATAAGAAGTTGCCAATTACTAGAATGCAATTGAGATGATTGGATATGCTCTGTGTCCCTCCAGTCCCTAAAGCATTGTGAGGCTGGATACATACATACTGTAGCCAACCACTGCTGCGAAAGTGCAAAGTGGGAAGAATACTGTAGCATAAATGATGATGAATTGAACGTGCCCCACGGCAGGGTTAGTTAGCTGCCCACGGATGATGATGATAGATGCTGGGGCACCAAGGGCTGGAAAACAAGGTTTGCAGGATGTTGAGGATCAGCGCCCTGTTTCCCATCCCAATCCCATCTCTTTCACAAACACACACACACACACACACACACACACACACACACACACACACACATGCACACACTAACACACACACACACACACACACACGCACACACTAACACACACACACACACACACACACGCACACACTAACACACACACACACACACACACATGCACACACTAACACACACACACACACACACACACGCACACACTAACACACACACACACACACACACACACACGCACACACTAACACACACACACACACACACACACACGCACACACTAACACACACACACACACACAGGATGTTGAGGATCAGGTGTGTGCTAAGTATGTGATGTGTGTGTGTGTGTGTGTGTGTGTGTGTGTGTGTGTGTGTGTGTGTGTGTGTGTGTGTGTGTATGTGGGATGTATGTGTGATGTGTGTGTGTGTGTGTGTGTGTTGTGCAGCAGCCCTGTTTTCTTCTGTTTCCCCTCCGTCTTCGTTGCTCTTTTCTTTGCCTTCCCTCACAGACCCACAACACGGCAGGAAGACTCACTCCCCACAGACCCACAGCACGGCAGGAAGACTCACTCCCCACAGACCCACAGCACGGCAGGAAGACTCACTCCCCACAGACCCACAGCACGGCAGGAAGACTCACTCCCCACAGACCCACAGCACGGCAGGAAGACTCACTCCCCACAGACCCACAGCACGGCAGGAAGACTCACTCCCCACAGACCCACAGCACGGCAGGAAGACTCACTCCCCACAGACCCACAACACGGCAGGAAGACTCACTCCCCACAGACCCACAACACGGCAGGAAGACTCACTCCCCACTCCGAATATCTCACAGACCCACAGCACGGCAGGAAGACTCACTCCCCACTCCGAATATCTCACAGACCCACAGCACGGCAGGAAGACTCACTCCCCACAGACCCACAACACGGCAGGAAGACTCACTCCCCACAGACCCACAACACGGCAGGAAGACTCACTCCTCACAGACCCACAACACGGCAGGAAGACTCACTCCCCACAGACCCACAACACGGCAGGAAGACTCACTCCCCACTCCGAATATCTACCCCAAATTTAAAGTGATAGTGTTAGTCTTGATTTAGCACACTGAAAAAAAGTACTGTGAATTTAAAAGTTTCTTGCAAAGAAATGCATATGATATAATATATAAATATGTTTCCTCCAGTGATACATTATAATACTGGGAATGTGTGCAATGTAGCTGATGAAATTATTATTATTACAAACAGGATAATAAAAAAAAGAAACAATTATTGTGTACTTGTTGTTTTATGTTTTATTTTTTGATCCACTGATTGTTTGTTTGTGTGTGTGTGTCCGTGTGTGTGTATGTGTGTGTGTCCGTGTGTGTGTATGTGTGTGTGTGTGTGTGTGTGTGTGTGTAAACAAGGACCTTGGGCACATCACATCTGTGCTTACTTTACAAGTATCCACGATACATTATCCACGGTACATTATAGACCTATATGTGCAGTTTTGTGTGCGTATGAATGTGAGTGTGTGTGTGTGTGTGTGTGTGTGTGTGTGTGTGTGTGTGTGTGTGTGTGTGTGTGTGCGTGCATGAGGTGTTAGGATTGTTCACACCCAATCCCTTAAGATGTCTTTAAGCCATGCGGTTGTGAGCGAATGAGAAGGGGGTGGAGGGGTGGAGAGTAAGGACATATTACAAGACTTTAACTAATCCCGTCGGAGTTGATTCATTCTCACATGAAACCCTGTACAGATACAGACCCATACAAGCCAGACCCTCACCCCCTCCCCAGCCCTCGCACTGCAGAGACCAAACGCTATTAACCCCTCACACGCCAAAGACCTCCTCCCTGTGGATATCCTAGCCGCAGCAGACTTCATATTCGCTCCACTTCAGCTGTCACGCTGTCAAATGAGATCTAATACAACAGCGCAACATTTTGGCCTCCAAATGTTAGTTCTGCTTTGTTGATGCATGTTCAACACACACATGTAAATTGAGTAGGCACAGGGTAGGCAAAACCTGCAGAATCTTCACAAAGATAACCCAGCAGTTCTAGTGCTGAGGTTAGACACGGATCCCACGGCACAATACAATTGCAAATCAGCCCTGTTTTTTACCTCCATAAACATGAACCATGTTACTGTAATATCAGTGGACTTTGACAGTAAGACTTGGAGTTCTGGTTCACATAGTGGGTGGTAACATCATGTGGCGATCATATTGCGTTTGTGGTAGGCTACATCTAGTTGGATGTTGACGGCCACTGTGAACAATAACAGAATTACATAGCATATGCCATAACACAATAATAACATGATTATACCAGTCTTATGATAGAGGGTTAAGTGCAACTGTTGTTGCTGTCATTCTCTGTTACAAAATCAAACAAGAAGCCTTTAAGAAGCCTAAGGTTACAGTGATTTTAGAACAGTTGTTTGGCACGGCACGAATCAGACCTTATTTGTTAATGTCACTGCAATGCACAATCTACATACATTCTCATCAATCATTTTGACCTCAAATTTCAAACCACTTCAAATAAGGAAGCAGAATCAGTGAGATTTATTTGAAGCGGCACATCATATTAACGTCTGTAAAATAACAGCATTTCACCAGACATTCTAAGGGTTGTGCTAGGTGACCTACTGCAGAGTGAGCTTGTAGACTGACAGGGAGGACACAGGCACACAACTGAAGCGTTCCGTGCCTGGTGCGTCTGCTGCAACAATTAGCTTTCACTATAATCAATGGAACTGGCCATACCAGAGGTGAGAGTGGCGTAGATGTCACCAGCCAAGGGCCAGTAGCCTTAAGTACCAACAGATCCCAGTTACACACACCACAACACAAGATTACGTTATTTGGTAAAAATACAGATTTTATTAACATGTAATAACACGTGGGTAGCCACTCTAGACAGGAGGGTAAAACTTATAGGGGCGGACGTGGTCAGGGTTGGCCACTCAAAACCACACGTGTAGTCAATCCCATCTCGGAACCATAAGGCACTTCAAAAGTCATAAGCACAAATCACCACCTATTATAATTTCACAATCCATGGACACAGCACACAGTAAATGATTTGTGACGTCACGCCCACACACTAAAAAGGCCCTTAACCGCCGCCCACTACAACTCCACCCACTGCCCAGTTACTGCAGCCCACCAGCACATAAGACACAACATTCACAAACACAAAGAATAGAAAGAAAATTATTGTCCGTTGGCCAGGATCCTCCAGGCCAAAAGGAAAAAAACAAAAAAAACAATGAATCACTTTTCCAAGGGGATTGGTATCAGTCTCACCGGGGCCTCTGGGAAATGTAGTCCGCTACCGGATCGGCAGTGAGCCTAGTTCTTGAAGATGACGTCACGGCGGCACGATGTTCACGTCAGCACGCCAGTGGAGTCCTCAACCACGGAAGCGGAAGCAGTACTGAGTCCCGGCTGAAACTGTCGACAAAACACAGGCAATTAGACCACTCCAGCCAGCCAGCAGTGTCAGCGACGCTCACTCACACAACGATGCAGAGTTTGGAATATCACCGTCCCTTTTGATCCACTCCACGTTAGCGTTGTCACTCGACTGCGGCTCTCCTCCGGATCAGGCTCCGTCTCGTCGTCCAGCAGTACCCGTCTGGAATTCCAACACCTTCGTGAGCTACATGGACATGTGAATTAACAAAAGAATACAAATAGCTCTTCCCTTTACTGTGGCGATCGTCCAGCATAGATAGCCCACAGCAGCTCAGCGTCCTCGTCGGCAGTCACGGTCAGCAGGCAGCGGTCGGCACAGGCATCGGTCAGCGAACATCGGTCAGCAGGCAGTGGTCAGCAGGCAGCGGTCAGCAGGCAGCAGGAAGCAGGCAGCAGGACTTCGCCTTCTCCCCTACCCCAACACCCACAGTCCCGCCGCTCACTGCCTCTTATCCGAGCTACAATCACCACACCAGCCAACCAGCACGGTAGCCAGATGATTGCCTATCAAGGCTGATGGGTGTGGGAAATCGTCCAGAGCACCATGCAGGCTTCGGGGCAGGGAAAAGAATCAGTGCACAAGCATCCTACCACACAAACAATACTGTCATTGCTCGTCTAAGAGTCCATAATGTCCATAACTGCAACAGTCCCTATAACAATAATGTCCAAAACTGCAACAGTTCATATAACATTGGTCTCCATATTATAATCAGTCCCCACACAACACATACACATCCTCCACGCCCACGACATATACGTTTGAAAAAAAAATGAGAGAAGTGTTCTAAAACGCTTTACACTATGTGAACGGAGCGCTTCACAGTTGTGTGCACTGTGTAGCCTGGGCCTGACACACTCAACCATTCACTGCAGGCTCGCCACTTTTGTGGACACTGCTTACAGAGTTGCCATGGCGGTGGACGTCGGCTGACTTCAGAGGTCTCGGAGCTGATGTGCGGAGCTCAGCGGGGGGGAAATGGCCACTCAGTCTCGACCCCTGGCAGGGCCTTCATCTTCTTGTTTTCTTTTTAAGTTATAAAGAACCGTTGGCCCCCTCTTTACCATAACGTAATCTATGGGAGCCTCAGAGACAAGACAGAAGGTGATTATGCTAAGAGATAGCAGCAGGAGACAGACAAGTGTGTTTATGTGTGTGTGTGTGTGTGTGTGTGTGTGCGTGCATGTGTTTGTGAGAGAGAGAGAGAGAGTGTTTGAGAGAGAGCAAAACATCTTTGCCAAAAAGCATTCTCCTTTAAGACTGTGTGGCTTTAACTATTCATGGGTTCTCATGCTCCTGGGGATGACAGGTAAATGTTCATTAAAAAAACGGAGACAAAAGTCGGATTGATGCACCTATAACGGAAGAACGCTTTAGGAGGAGAATAAATTGGCTATGAATTCATCTCCAAAGGACTCTTTTGCAGTGATACTTAGCATGCAATAGCAGCCCTATTGGGGTTTTTTGCATGGCAGGATACTGCATACTCGTGCTATGTGATGCTTTTGAAAGGTCACCTTCAACTCACAAGTCAGCAGAAAGAAAAAAAATCTAAAAGGTAAAGGAAGAGAGAGAGAGAGAAAGTGTGTGTGTGTGTGTGTGGGGGGGGGGTGCTGCTTCCCCCCTCCTCTGTTCCCTTTGTTGACTTTCATTAGTATCCTCTGGACTCCAAGGGTGTCACATCCTCTCACAGGCAGACCACATGAAACAAAGAGGACAGGAGGAGAGAGACAGAGAGAGAAATAATATAGAGACATAAGAGAGAGAGAGAGAGATAGAGAGAGAGAGGTGAAGAGACAAGACAGAGGGGGAAGAAGAAGGAGGAGGAGAAAGAGGAGAAGAAGGTGGCAGGGGTGCAGGGATGAATGAAAAGTGGTGGCTTGGTGTGTGTGTGTGTGTGTGTGTGTGTGTGTGTGTGTGTGTAGGAAAGAGCAGCGGAGCACCTGACCTTGCTGTTAGACCCCATACTACCCACAGATGGAGCCAGGTGCAGCCTTCCCCTCAGCAGGGGAGCATATGGTGGAGACCAAATGGCAGGGGCAAGAGACAGAGAGAGAGAAAGAAAGAGAGAGAGAGAGAGGGAAAGAGAGGTCAGGAGGGAGGGATGCAGGAGAGAGAAGGGGGCCGAGGTCAGGAAGCAAGAGAGGTGGACGGGAGAAATGATGAAAAAGATTATAACCAAACAAAGGTAAACAGAAGGTGTGTGGGGTTGGTCAGAGAGTTGGAAAATGTGGGAGAAAAAGTGAGAAAGAGATAGACTCCACAAGGAGAGTGAAAGAGAGTGAATGAAGGATAGAGAGAGAGAGAGAGAGAAGATATCAAGAGAGGTCTACATGGGTAACGAGAAGAGAACAAGAGACAGAGAGAGAGAGGGAGAGAGAGAGAGAGAGAGAGAGAGAGAGAGAGAGAGAGCATGGTGTATGTACAGAGGAAAAGATGAGGGAGAAGGGGTAAGGGGGGGGGGGTAAGGTCCGCTGCTGCTCCTGCTCACTTTAATAAGCGGCTGTTTGGCGTTGATCTGGTGACCTGTGCTGATGAGCAGCGTTTAATAGGCTGTAATCCAAGCAGAGAGTCTGTCCCACTCGTCTCTGCCAAACCAGCAGCGACCTTCTGTTAACAGCGACCTACAGCGATCCTTGAAACGACAGACGCCCTGGGAGGGGGCTTCTGAAACCTGGCCGGCAGCAACAAATCAGATCGGCTGTTTTTGCTTTTCTTTTTTTCCCTCTCTGTCTTTTCTTTTTTTTAACTTTCTTTGCCTATGTCTGGATCTGTGTCACCTACAGTGTTGGGCAAGTTACTTCAAAATCGTAATGTATTATGTATTACTTATTTCTGTCATTTCAAAGTAATTTGTTACATTATAATATTACTGTCTCTGAATTGTAAGGCATTACACTACTATTGTATTACTTTTAAGTTACTTTTACCAAAATATCTAGAAATATGGATTTGGAATTCTAAATGCAGTTTATTATGCTCAATGCAGCTCATTGCACTTCTAATGGAGGGCGATGTGGTATAACATAATGACTGAGCTAGGCTTAAGGCTAACAACAGTAGAATGCAATAGGCACAGTGATGGCTCATGATGCAATACAAGGAACAATCATAGCCAGAATTTTGTTAAAAGCAGACAAAAGGTCGAAGTCTGGTCAATTGTGATAGAAATGCTGTAACTTTAGGCTTAGGCCTACTCATTAAAATTAACAGAGAGCCCACTACCTGTATATTGTAACCCAAAACTTGTCAAGATAGGCTACACAGTGCAGCTACTGGCCATTTTGGTGCCCTAACTGGTGAAATACAGTATTAACCTAAGTATGTCACCTTATGGCCAACTATAAAGATGCAATCTGCCTGTTCCCAGGGATGGGTAGTATTTCTGAAACATGTAATATGTATTTGTATTTTGTCATTTGTATTTTATTGGGTTGAAGGAAATGGCTCTGTATTTTGTATCAAAATACTTTATTGGTGTGTATTTTTGTATTTTAGAAATACTGCAAAATACTATGTGAAAAACACTTTAAAAAGTAGATACTACACACAGGTGTAATGAATAATTGGTAATTAGGCAACAATGGTTTATTTTTATCGCAATCAGCTAATGTGAGAACAGCTGTGTTCACAGACACTCACAGCTTTTTCAGTGACGGCTATTGTTGAAGCATCAGCTCTGGTCTGAAGCACTGGTGTGAAGTCATACGCAAGTAAAGATGAGCAAGTTTACCTGTGCAAGTTCACATAAGGACACTGACAAAGGCAAACATGTCCTATTGTTTCCATGCCAATCTTTAACAGAAAAAATGTCAGATATCTCAATGAACCACAATGACATCAATAGATGGTAAGGTGTTTGAATTCCATTCCTTCTAGCATCCATTTCTGCATTCTACAGTGGGGACAAGTTCACCTTGTTTAATTAAATAACAATTATATTTCCTTATTAGCTGCATACTTGAGGTTGGAGATGTTAAGGCATATCAAGTTTCTCACATACTGGAACTTCAAGATACATAGCCTTATGATTTTCTTATTCAGTTCTGCACTGGACTTGAATTACGAAATTCGGCAAAGATACACAATTATGATTTTGGCCTATTGATTATAATGTGGTTAATTTAAAGCTCTGTCAGTCGTTTTGGATAAGCATCAGCTAGATGACTAAATGTAAATGTAAATTCTTGAATTATTCTTCTGATCACACTACATGAACTTGCATACGGTATACTATTTGGTATGACGGGCCAAATTGTATTGTTTTTTTACTATATAGTTTTAATAGGCTAAATGTTTGGGATATTAAAAAGCTTTTTTTGCAGTGCTTCCATACTTCCTTGAAAAAAGTATTTTGAGTATTTTCTAAATACAAAAATACAGTATTTTATTTTGATACATAATATGGTTACTGTATTGTGTAGTTTATTTTGATACATTAAAAATGAGAGTATTAGGTATTTTATTTTGAAATACATTCTGGGCCCAGTTCCCCGAAAGCATCTTAAGCCTAAGAGCGTCGTAAAGTCAATCTTACGAACGTCTTAAGATTTGCTGACTGTTTCCCGAAACCATCGTAGCTTAAGAGCGTCGTGAAAACACTCGTAGATCTACGAGTGCTCCAGAGTTGTCGTTACCGGCTAAGAGCGTCTTAACAGTACTTCTCACTGAGGTCACCAACAGGACATACAGAGGAATTACAATTTAGAATACATAATCCAATTTACGTTCATATTCTTTATTGTGTTTACCTGTGATTAATTAGATTTTAGCGTGCAAAACAGCATAGTCTACATTTAATGGTCATAATAATGTGATGAAAAGCGGACAAAAATGCAATCAAGTTATGAAACGAGACATTGCCAGAATAGTTTGCCATTATCTTTGCTAAGTGAGGGCTATATTTTATTAGGCCTATAAGGGTACAAGCAGAGAAAGGAACATGTGGTTTAGTCTGTAGGCCTACTGCATCAAAATCTAAGCCTACACATTTCCTCACTTTACTCGACTTCTTTCTTATCTTCAAAGTGTTCTTAAGTAACACAGCGAAAAAGTAGCCTATTGCATGGTGCAACAATCTAATCTTAAATAATTACAATTATTTATGTCTGTGTGTGGTATATAACCTACTTGGGATGCTTACATGCAGATGTCAAAGTGTTTCTATTTTCGTATTGATGTGAATTAATGTGTAGATCCGAAGCTTAAACGGTAGGCCTAGCTGTGACGTGCAGTCACCTGACATCACCATCAAATCAGAGGATATTTCAGAACTATTAACGTGGACAGCTCCCCTTAAGAGCGTCTTAAGAGCAGTGCACGCGCGTTCACGCTACGAGCATGTTCGGGAAACAGTCGGAAAAACCAAACGAACGATCGTAAGATGAATCGTAGAAAACCCTCTTAAGAGCGTGTCTCCGTCGTTATCGGGAAACTGGGCCCTGATGTATTTTTGCTCATCCCTGTCTATCCCCAGCATTAGAACAACACTTTGCGATGGTTAGCTTGTCATCTGTGACGATATTTGCTAGGCCTAAGTGACTGACCTATCTGGGTGCGTTTGGAGATGCCTGATGAAATCAGACGTTGTTGAATAGGCATAATTTATCCTGGTGCCACACACCTTGAATGTAGCTGTTCGCTTATTTCCTCTGTGCAGTTAGTTTTTGTAACCGAAAGTAATGATAAAAGGCACAACTCCGGGAGGACTTCTTGTCGCCATGGTCAATGCATTTATATCTGTGAGTGTGGGCACGTAGTGCATGCGTTACATTGCACATTATGGCAAAGGGCTCGTTATACGTTTCACAAAGTATATGTAGCAGTAAAATAAAATAGAAATACATAAATAAATGTAGATTAAAAAAGCAATAATCGCATGAAATACAGCTTGTTCAGGAGTCTCGAAGCTCGAGTCCGAGTCAAGTCTGAAGTCTTTTGAGTGGAGTCGCAAGTCAAGTCTGAAGTCACTGTTTTTGCGACTTAAGTCCAAGTCCCCATCTTTTTTACATTTCTATTCCTTCATTCTCTTTAATTGAAGTTCACAGCACGAAGCTGACATGAAGAGCATGTATGCCTTATCAAGAATCAAAAAGATTAGCGTGGCACCGCTCTAGATGTGTCATTAAATTAATTGTGCTATTTCGTGAGGTATAGAGATCTTTCGGTTTCACACACGAAGTGCACTTAACTGTTCTTCATATAGTTGTCTCTGATAAATTGAAAATAATGAGCGTAGGCTTATGTCCATCGACTCAGTTGCAGCCAGCCACAGTCATCTTCAACCAGTAACAGGAGATATGTTCTGCAATTTGCGCAGTTGTTTGCAAATATGTATCAAAACATAACACCACTTAATTTCAGGTTAAAATGCATTGTAATGTGCGTTACTGAAGTTTGTACCGAGTAAAATATTACCCAATAGTTTTTTTGTAATGCCTTACATTACCGTGTTACAGCAAAAATCTATATATTACAGTAATTACATTACTTTTGTAACTCGTTACTCCCAACACTGGTCACCTAGTATGAATTCACTTCATGTGGGCTGCTTTAGTTGTTGCTCACAACGGGCAAATCATCTGACGCTCAGCAGATCTCATCGACAGCATCAACTGCATACTCACAAACAGCGCGAGTCCCTCTGCCAAAACTCCCACCATTGAGCCACTCCTCTGTCCTCACTGTCTTCACTGTGCTGTGTGGTTGAATTGGTAGATATACTTTTATTTGTATTAATTGGTGTGGTGGTTGCTTCAGTGTTCACTACTCCATGTAATTAACATTAATTAAGAGGAGCTCAATGTGCAGCAACACCATTTGGGACAGAGAACAGTCCAGTTTTCTTTGATATCACTTTGCCTGTGAGCGTACTGTATAAGAACTCGTGCCAATGATCTGAATGGGGAATAGTGATGTTTCATCTGCTGCCGTATGGGACAGAATTAGTCATGTTTGTTAGCTCTGACCTTCATGACTTTGTCACACATACAAATGCAATGGGTTATGTTGCTTAAGAGATCCTGGGTGTGAGGCAAAATTGACTGTTTAACATGAGTCAGGGGTGAAGTCCAGCATTTAACATCAATTATGTTTTATTAATACAGACGTTTATGGCGTGTTTGCAATATTGAATGCAGTAGCTAATGTCAATTAGTGGAACTATAGTGTAAATCTTGCCATGGGATAGTTGTGATCCTGACAAATCTGCTGTCTTAGATTTATGTTGATCTTTACGTCACTTTAGATTATGATTTGTCTGTGGATGGTCGTGAGGCCCTCTCCTCGTTTGCGTTTCTCTCCTGGCTGCAATAGTCATCAAATCTGCCGGGTGTGAATCAAAGATGACGGTGCGAAACAGCCGGCGGACACCGCAGCTCGAGCGAAAAGCTTCGGCAATCAATCAACACTGGCGACAGGATGGAAATGACCCCGGTTCAGGATTTTTTAATAAATAAAGAAAACAGTGATTAGACTGGCTCGGCTGTGAGGGGCCCCCGTGTGAAAGACCAACAGCAGGGACAGGACTTGTCTGCCGTCGGGACATTGAGTTGCGTTTTTTCTTTTGTGGGACCCCTTCTCCCCCACATCCACCCTCCCTCCTTTTCATTTTTAATACTTCCAATGCCCTCCAGCTGTACTTGCTCATCATCTCAAAGCCAATAATCCACATCCAAGTTTTTTCCCCCCTTCCGTCGCTACTTTGCTAAAAAGTAAAAGGGGGTTATTTAAGTTGAAGGGACAGATGACGGCAGACTGGCAGGGATTAATCCAACAGGTGCCACTCAGCGGGATTCATTAAAGGAGCACTCATGTCCAAAATGTAGTTCTTCTGACGTAGAGCCTCGTGGAGCTTCCCCGTGGTGCAACACTGATCCCAGTCATTCAGCCACAGGTTTTTGAGCTTTTTTTGTAGATTCTGTACCAAAAAGAGACCAAAAAAAGCTCTGTTTCATAACTTGTTCCCAAACTGACCTCTCGCATCAAGTAGTCTATGGCATTAATTTACTTTGGTGATATAATGTTGAAGAATTTCCACGAGTGCCAAAGGTAATTACAGTCATGCCGATATCCTTTACCAACAGCACAAACCACAAGTGCCTTATATTGCTTTTATACAGTTCAACAGTTCCATTACAGCCTACTTTAGCTTAAAGACACAAAATTGCAAAAAAAAAAAAAAAACTATTTCTGTTGTTTATTTTGATTTTTGTTTGTTTATCCTCTTCCCAAAAAAATAGTTCCTATCTTAGCCTTGGTGTTTCCCGCCATGTGCTGCGAGAGAGGCTAAGCTGTTTGTGCACACAATCATTTGTATTGCCTACTTACTTGTCTATGTCTCATATTAAATTGAACATTCACCTACTCTTCATTTACTC
Organism: Alosa pseudoharengus; assembly: GCF_046254945.1. Lineage (NCBI taxonomy): Eukaryota > Metazoa > Chordata > Actinopteri > Clupeiformes > Clupeidae > Alosa > Alosa pseudoharengus. The sequence continues at coordinate 5,229,564 of NW_027468859.1, forward strand.
AATGTTTTCACTAAAATGTGACATTATGAAATTGCTGTGAATATTCGCTTTGAATAAATGGAACGTTTCCATTGGATCCAAAGAGAGAGAAGGGAATGCTTCACTGGGTCAATTATCCAAGTAGTAAAAAATTCCATTGGATAATTGGACAACTGGACAACACTGTAAATGTCCAATAAATTCATTTAGGCACAGGTGGACTCCAATCAAGTTGGATGGATGCACGAGAGCTCAATTGCAAGTGTCATAACAAAGGGTCTGAATATATGTAATGCAATATTTCAGTCTTTTATTTTTTTTTAATAAATTTACAAAACACTCCAAACACCTGCTTTTTGTGGAGTGTTGGGGTATTGTGTGTAGACTGATGAGGGAAAAAATAAATTGAATCCATTTTAAGATCAGTATGAAACAAAACAAAATGTGAAAAACTTGAAAGCGTCTGAAAACTTCCTGGTTTTAGACTGCTTAAACAAACAAGTGCATTCCTAAGGCATTTCCGGTGGCACAGTTAACAACATTGAGCTAATGGCAACTTGGGGACAAACAAAAAATCATTTTTTCAAAATCATTTTCATTTCAAAGCATCTGCATTGGTTTTGAATGTTTCAACCGGAAACCCTCTAGGAACAGATTGAAAGGCTCTATATATATATATATTTCTTTCCAGATTCAACATAAAAATATGAAGCTGAATACAACTAAAAGAAAATTCCATCTGTTCAGAATGTCGTGACTGTCTGAGTGCAGGCTCTAACTTGTTATTTAGAGTTTTTGAGAATTGAGAGATGGCACAAGTGTGCTGTGCCACTCTAGTAGGCTCCTGTGCATTGTAAACACTGCTTACTGCATTGAGAAAAAGCAGCAGTGGGTTTATACAAAACAAATACCACAGAATTTCTTGCAAATACAGTATGTAGCCTGGAAATCCAGACCCACATCTAGAAAGATTAAGGGTCTGGCTATGAGTAATGGAAATGGCCCAAGTCGAGGGGCGGCACCATAATCATGCATTTGAAAATCTCACTGCACAAAATTAGATAACACTACGACCAATGTTTACTGACTGATTCCGGACTTCGACGTTGCAGCACTGTCGTCATCTGTTTAGCTTGCCTCTGGCCCGCCTATATCAGATACACCGTTGTGATTGGTGCAGGTTGGCTCCAAGGGCATGGATAATGAGCATCATTACTGATTGCCAGAGTGACTCACTGAGCTACTTCAGGCAACCCGCACTTCTTGTATGAGATCCAGGAAGTAAACATGGCCAGAGTGCACTTTTGATATGCTCTGAGAGGTGTTGTGTTTCTTTGATGGGTGGGAGAGAGGGAGGGGTAGAACATTACCTATGGTGTAAATGAAAAGGGTTCTCTCTCTCACACAACCACACACACACACACACACACACACTAACACACATACACACACTAACACACACACACACACACACACATACATACACACACACACACACACACACACACACACACATACACACACACACACACACACACACACACACACATAGACACACACACACATGCTAACACACGTACTCACACACACACAGCACCATTGTTTGTTAGTGGGTGGCAGTGTGTCACATAACTAGGTAAGCAATAAGTGAAAAGGAGTGGACAAGAGGGAATACAATAGCCCCCCCTCTCTCTCTCTCTCCCCCCCACCTCTCTCCCTCTCTCTCCCCCCCTCTCTCCCTCTCTCTCCCCCCCCTCTCTCTCTCCCTCTCTCCCCCCCACCTCTCTCCCTCTCTCTCCCCCCCTCTCTCCCTCTCCCCCCCCTCTCTCTCTCCCTCTCTCCCCCTCTCTCTCTCTCTTCCTCTCTCCCCCCTCTCTCTCTCTCTCTCTCTCCCCCCCCTCTCTCCCTCTCTCTCTCCCCCACCTCTCTCCCTCTCTCTCTCCCCCCCCCTCTCTCTCTCTCCCCCCACCTCTCTCTCTCGCTCCCTCATTTGTAATGCTGAGGGACTAAACCTGCCGAATGAAAAAGGAAAGAAAAACATCCTTCACTCTCATTAACAAGATACATTGTGCCTTGATTTTGTTTTCTTCTGATCTCTCATTTTCATTTCCTCTATACATTTTCACTCTAAAACGTAACGTTGCCTTTCCTATAACTCCTCTGTTTGTCTCTGTTATGTTGCAGGCAGCCATGAGAACAGCATGGCTCATTCTGTGCATGTACACACTGATGATTGAATAAAGAGCCCCCAGTCCAATCACAACCAGACGAACAATTACATGCTCAGACGACTAAATGCACTATAGCAAGTGATAATTGTGAGAATGTCAGTTAATGTGTGTAAAAGTCAATGTTAATTGGGTTAGTTTAGAGGAAATTGGAGCCGCTTTAAACTTCTTTTTCGTCTTTTTTTTCTTTCCTTTCGTTTTCTCCACTCTTTATAAATCTGCCCACTCACTTCAGTGTTTTGCTACCGAGAGAATGGGTGTTGGATCTCTAATGAACTTTCAGAGAGCACACATGGTGATGACGCAAGAGTGTGCTATAATGTGTTCCTCTCTCTCTCTCTCTCTCTCTCTCTCTCTCTCGGGCCACTGCAGTATCACTCTCCCCTGCAGGCCTGCGAGGACAGTCTTTAATCCTAATTGAAACAGAAGCCAAAAGTGCCGGCTGACACTGCGATAATGATGCAGACACAAACGCTGAACTTCCAGCTGAGAACTGAGGAGAGCAAGTGAGCGAGTGAGCGAGAGGGAGGGATAGAGAGAGAAGAGAGAGGGGGGGGGGTGAGATCGAGAGATTGAATTAGAATTAGGAATAATTAAAGTGAAAACATCAAGGAGAAGAGGCTAAAAAGAACAAAGTAAGACAGAAGATATTCATAGATAAACATAAACAGACAGTCTAAAAATACACATAAGGGAGTGAGTGAGACAGAGAGGGAGCTGGATAGAGGTCAAGAGTGACTGAGATACGTAAGTAGATAGATGAAGAGAGAAACTGCAAGAGGGAGAGAGTGAAAGAGAGAAAGAAAAAAGAGAGGAGGTATCTTTTGAAAAAAAATTTGGCTGGCTTCTCCCTCTCCATTGCTCAAGCGCTGTATCATAAAATGAGAGGGCCTTTTAGCGTAATACTGAAATTAATGAACTCAAAATATGTCAAGGAGCTGTGAAAAACCAGAATCAGAGGCCTGTAAAAAGCTCCGGCAAATAGACAGCCATTACCAATTCACTGGTGTTAAAATCCAATTATTTTCAGAACAGTGTAATTTTCAGCTTCCTGGATTACGAACAATGACGTCTAATGGAATTCTTACCGACAGGAAAACTTAAAGGAGAAAAAAGACGGGCAAAAGTGCCTGAACACTTTTTTTATCCTTGACAATCTTATTATCCTTTCAACAAAAGAGGTCATTCACCAACACACCTGCAAATCTCTATATCAGAGTGAATTCTCCTTTTTTCCGGGTTCATGTGTAATTTTATAGGGCAATTGAGTGGATACTCAGTTCAGTCGTGAGCTACAGCACACTTACCCAAACCACGAAAGGAGATAAGGTCGTAAAAACATGTTTTAATGTCTATTTTAGCTTCTTTTTTTAAAAAAAAACATAGGAGCTATGATATTGATATGATAGTTGAAAGGTTATTTGTGATATCCACTCAGGTCTTTAATCAATCCACATGCATATTGATTAAGGATATTTTGTTACAGCATAAGTTATAGATCTGGATATGGAAGCTAACATCAAAATATCTTGGCATGTCATTTTGTCAGGTCTTCCATGTTATTGCATTGCAATCCATTGGTTCACAAATGTACAGTACACCGCAGTGTTTCAAACTGTAGAGTGGGGAAGGCATCTATAAAGTTGTAAATGCCCTCTCAGCAGATCTTCTGAGAAAATTCCAATTGGCCTCCGGGTTCCTTTACATTTCCCTAAAACCAACTTCTCGTTCACCTTGACGTTTCTTCTGGATCCGCAAATGTCCACCAGCTGTTTTCTCTCTTCTCCCTCGGCTCGCTGTGTTTGCTTTTCCAACACACACTGAGATGAAGACACCAGATCTGCCCTCTTAAGTCTTCTCAGCATCGCCCCCTCCCCCCAAACACACACACACACACACACACACACACACTTTCCACACTACAGGGGGTGCGATGGTGAAGGGGGAAAAGAGAAGGTATTATACGCCAGAGCTGCTGCCTTCTAAACCCCTACAGAAAAAAAACTGTTTGACAAGTGCTCGGGGTTCATCTTTTCTTTCCCCTGTGGATGTGTGTGTGTATGTGTGTGTCTGTGTGTGTGTGTAAGTGTGTGAGTGTGTGAGTGTGTGTCTGGAGCTTATGCAATATTAATGCATTGATATGCTAATCTGACACCTGATCATCATTCCATCGGTCCAATCTGCCCCCCTGCGACTTGCTGTCTTGCCTCGTCGGCGCTTTTCTCCCAGCGACGGGTGTTTGCATGGAGAGGCCTGAGAATAGGCTGCTCACTCCGTTACTCTAGTCTCTTGTCATTAGGTGTCCTGGGGTTGTTTGTTTTGCTGCTGAGAAAATGCACAAATGTCGTACGGCATGTATAAGGTACAGAGGGGTTCCAGAACAGAGAAATACAATGGAGACCATTCAAAAACACCATACAGTCTATGCAGACTGCGTTGGTTGAAACTGGATGTCAAAAATGGATGTCATATTTATGTGTGTGTGTGTGTGTGTGTGTGTGTGTGTGTGTGTGTGTGTGTGTGTGTCTGTCTGTCTGTCTGTCAGTGTATGTGTACGTGCGTGTGTGTATGTGTGTGTCCGTGTCTGTCAATGTGTGTGTGTGTATGTGTGTGTGTGTGTATGGGTGTATCAGAAACACACACAAACACAGATTAAACAAACATTAGATTAGATTAGAGCCCATATCAACATGCAGATTCAGGCCTCGAATTCTGTTTTTTATTTATTTATTTTTTGATTGAAAACCATGAAAGCGGGTTTTCTCCAAAGCCTTTTAGAGCGAGCTGTTGAACAGCTCTTCCGACAGGTCCACCTCTGACAGCCAGCTTTGATCTATCCAGGGATTTGCTCAAGCATTTCAGATCCACCTTAATCTTGGAGTAGACCATAAACTCAGTTTAACTCCTCTGCTAGACACATGGCCTCTTGGACCGCAGACTTGCCTTTTAAGCAATCATGGGTTAAGCTTTGTGCATCGCACATCGCCATTTCCTCCCGACGTCCCATACCTGTTTTGATGCACAGGGATTTGTAACAGGCCTTACTGGACTGTATAAAAAATGCTGATTTCAGGATTATGGCATCCCGTCAAGCATAACAATGAGGCCTGATTCTAACTCGCCTTCTCTATACAACTGGCTGTCACTGTTTCATTTCTGCGGCAGGGAGTTGAGTAAGTGTTGCCTGAGTTGGTTCGGCTAAATTATGAGGGAAGAAAGTTTCATAACCCCCCCCCCTCCTTTGCTAAGTGGTGAGGAGGATTCAATTTGATGGGTGTGATAGGCCCCAGCATGATTGAAATTCAGAGACGTCCTTTTTCCTTCCTCAGATATGGAAATTTTCTTGGGCGAGACCTTGCTATTTCAGCATATCAATGCGGTTAATAGGGGATGGTTAAACAGGGTGGGAGGACTCTAATCTCCCGCGCGCCAGAGATATCGTCCGTAATTCAGCAAAGTTTCTCACTCTCTCTCTCGCCGATGTCGAGCACTCTCACTTGAGCTCGCTGATCCTCTTAGCTCAGATTTACAAAGGGGAGACAGGGCTTGTCATTCTTTTCTTTTGTTGAAATATTATGATAAAAATGCCATAATTGAAGAAAATGTGTCTCTGTTGAACCTGAGATTAAAAAGTTTAGCAGGGCCTATTGTTTTGCAAGTGTTCCACCTCTTTGTATGATGTCACAAAGGTACAACAGAAATGAGACATCAGGAATGTCAGTGCGATGAATGTTAATCTACTTGTTTAAGTTCAGTGTCTTTTAAAAAAATCAGGAGAAACATTACTATTCTAAGAGGGCTGCTAATGCCAATCAACTTAATGTTTCACTAATGTTAAATTACAACAGTAAGCTTTTCAATGGACACTTTACTTCGGCTGTGACTGATGTTGTTTCATAACAGTTCACAAGTTCACGAGAACAGAAGTACAGAAAAGAATGTATATTGAGAAACACCCCCACATTCTCCACAACATGCTAGCAAATCAAAAGAGCATATTTCGCAACAGACTCATTCAACACTGATGCGCTTAACTAACCTAACTAATTAAGATGTTACAGATACAGTTTCAATGCTGGGTATTCTAAAATACATGACGACTTCAGATGTGCTTTGGAATACTACCTAGTTTAACTGGCAAGATATGAAATAATATTTTTTATGCAAATATTCTTCACCTAGTTGAATTTATAATTATAAATAGCCATCTCTATTCTGTCAAGCATTTGCATGGCTAGTGTAAGTTAATTATCTGCATTACAGTAACTACTTCTCTTAAAACTTAAAACTCATTGTGTAATTGTATAAATAGTGATTAATTTATACTCATGGAAGGTCATATCCAGCAATGTACATTAAAGCCAGTGTACTGGAGTCCAGTTAGCAGCATCTAAGATCTTGCCTGTCAGGGCTCCAGGGTCTTCTGAGGGTTGTTGTGTGATGCAGCAGTGAGTGTGTCTGTTGAACATCCCACCTTACAGCAGAGCCACAGTCCTCTTTGTATGCTCCAGCGTTCGCTCTCTCTCTCCCTCCCTCACAGCGTCACAGCCAATCAAAAGCTGCAGCGTCATCGCCTCGCCTCGTTTCAGGAGCAGTGCGGCAAAGTTGACGCGGGACAGCCAAAGGGTGCCGCTGTGCCATTCTCCTCTCCTCTTCTCTCCTCCTCCTCCCCCTCTCCTCACTCCTTTTTCTCTTACCCACACAATCCCTCAGCCTCTTCCCTTCCTCTCCCAGTGAAAGCTCCTGTCTATTCTCCACACAGCTCAAAGCCCGTCTGCTGGAGCAATGCCCTGCACTGCTGCCGTCACCCTCACCTCCTCTGACACCTGTAGGGCTCTCCAGAACACAGGTTTCCATGGAATCCATCACAGATTCCAAACTCAGGTTCCCTCTGTGCAATCTAAGCAAGCCTCTCAAGGCTTCTTCTTTCTTTTTCCCCCTTCATGAAATTGAAATGGGGAAGGGGTTGCCAAAGTTCAGAGGAAAAAGTGCCGGATCAGGTGAACAAATCAGTTCAGTTACTTCATTAGATCCCATGCAAGGTAGAAATGGGCAGACATGGTGAAGTTTATATTAAGTGACACGGATGAAATGGTCTGTGTGGGAATGTGGGTGTTAATGTGTTCATGTAGTCCAGTAGGATTCAATCCCAGAGTCCTATGTGCTATGTGTTCACGTAATAGGCAACGTAAGGTTCTATAGGTTAAGTGCTATGACCTATTTCACACCATCCCACTGCGCAAAGACACGCCCAAATGACATCTTTTACAAGTCCAATTTTGAAGATGCAGACTGTGACGCCAGATGACGTTTTTTTTTTTCGATGTCCAGTATTGATGTCCACAGGACCTCTGTATAATGTCCAAAAAAGGTTATAGTTCAATTACATATTGACGTCCAAGTGGGGTCATGGTTAGATGTCCGAATAGCGGACCTAGTTTGCACGTTGTGTAGTTGTGACGCAATATAGACATGATCTGTACGTCCATCAGATGTCTAATGTTTAGTGGGATGTTAAGTGTACCTGCATATCAAGGCCTCTAGCTTATGTGGTCCATGTGTGTGACCGTTATTATTCTATGCTTTTGCCTACTTCTGGGCGAGATAACCTGACCCATGCCATCTGTCTCCACTTTGTATGTGGGCTGTGCCACAGCAGTGTTGTTATTGAATATATCCGCCTGTTCATTTGCTGAATGTGATGCCCGAAATGGCCCACCTGGGCTGTGATTGGTCGAAGCGTCAAAGCAGAAATCCTCGGCTGTGATATTGACTCCTTATTTTGCTTATGATTTGTCTTGTAAAACAGCAGACATCACACGCACATGTCAACAAGGTTAAAAAACTTGATTTGCACCATAGGTGGTCTTGAAGTATGTTTGTTTTCATTACACTGGCGTAAGTAAACAACCACAAAAATAATGTTAATAATTTCCATCCTGTTTAGTGGACGTTTTCTTGTCAGGTTGTTTTATGTGACTGCACTTTGCCTGCAGAGCCAATTCTCAGTCCCTCTGTGCATTCTCATTCAGGTGCTGTGTGTGCATCAGCTGTGGCATTGCTCAGATGGTTCACAAACCACGCGGCACCTTATCGACTGTCCTGCACCTGTGAATACATCTGTTTGGGCTGTTTATTTTAAACTCTTGTTGGCTCAAGGCTATGTTTTATTTATTTATTTACTTCTTTATTTATTTATTTATTTATTTATTATAGACGCTGTTCAGCCCGGCCCTGAATATATTTAATGAATAATTGAATGAATAAGATGGATATGAAATTACTCAGACGGAGCCCAATGAGAATTATGTGAATGAATGATGATGTTCTTTTCCTCAGGTTAATCTTTTGATCGCCTTGCCAAGGACCAATTCTCATTTATCTTCATGTCTTCATCTGATTCTCTTAGTTGATTTCAAACAACATCTATATTACATAATTTTACAATATGCCTCTCGCTCTCTGACGGCCAGGGAAAGAAAAAAAGACACTAGTGCACTGTGCAGTACAAGACTGCTGTTAGTTGGAACTGATTTTATGTCAGAACCCACCCACCTGCCTGCAGTTCTATTTACATAGAGACTGTATGTCGTGTGTCAAGCGGTACATATTTTGTGGTTAGCAAAACACATGGTCCATCAAACACCAAGTATAGAGCATGTTGCAGTGGATCAGAATCACAATCCTTATAGCATGTCACTATGCCATACACTCTTTTGATCGCACTGCATACTGTATGCAGGCTTTCATTTTAGGTGGGGGAGAAATCCCATTGGATTCTCTTTAACCATTACAGTTGGGCTGTCAGTAGTTCAAAAATCAAGATTGGTCTTTGAACAGTGTAGCCTTGCTACAACTGAGGGAGGAGAGGCGGTCTAACTCGTGAATAACGGCATCTTCTCCCATCAATGAGAAGACGAGGCTGACATCTTTTGGCTGGATGTATCTGCCACTTTTTCCCCCATTAGTGTTCGACTGCTGGTGACAAACCAGACAGGCAGCAGTTGTTATATAATGGCGAAGGCAGAGTCGGGAGGCTGCATAGTTTACTGTCAACCCAATATAATCTGCACGTCAAATTACAGATATTTTAAGATCGTCATCACTTTATTTTCTTGCTTGTATTTTAATGAAGTCTATGTCTAACTGCAAGACTGTGGTTTAGCATGTGACAGGATTCTTTTGCAACTGAATCACTTGTAAGTGTTACATTATAATAGATTTACCATTAGCATAAGAGAATAGACTATTGATAGAACAGATTAGTTTATCAAAAATGTTCATCAATGTTACTCTATTTAGGCTACATTAATGTCAGTGCCGCCATTCTCAGCCTTAAACATTAATATACTGTATAATTAAATTAAACATATTTAATTTAATAAATAAACAAATGTCCTCCCATGATAAATCAGACCATCAGTTAGGTTGGCATAGGCTATTTGCACCATGGTGCCTGAGAATGTTGATAAGAAAATATTGGTACTGTAATCAGGGGTGTAGGGAAAAAACAAGAAGCGGGTAAACTATGAATTCTGTAATCATGGTAAGGTGGACTGCGCCATAGATATCAGATTTTTGAAAAAGACATTTAGAACATGTTTGATGATGGTGGAGGTTATTGTCCAATGTTTATAACAATACCAGTGATATTAAATGGTTCCTAGAGTGTTGATGAGTGTACATATTGTGAATGTGGATAATAGTGTGATTTTTGAATATTAAAAGTTGCATACACTCTTTTGTGCAGTGGATAAACTCTATCAAGAGGTGGATATGAAATATATCAGAGGTGGATAAACTGTGATTACTTGCGTTTAGCCTCCACTACAGCCCTGACTACAATATCTAAATGTGAAAATGTGCTCATGCTTTTTCCAAGCACTCCACCACATGTGCCAAAAGCAGTCTCTTTCCCACCTTAGGTGAATAATTCATTGGCTGCTGACTATCTATTAGGGAAATGTGGAAAAGGCATCCACTCAAGGTATTGCCCCCAGCTCTAGCCACAAGGCTCAACAGCCCTGATAGTCATCACTTTGACAGATGTGCTAACAGTCGTGATCTGATTTATATATCAGGAAAAATCCCTAATTTCAAATGACATGAACAAGTTAAAATTCTTCAAAATTGCATAATCATACGTACATTATCCACAAAGTATCCTATCCAAGTTTCCTATAGGCCTGTGTCATTTTGTTGCTTTTCAGCATTATAGACCAGGTGATGTCTATGCCTGGACATCCAACAGACCGTTATGACCCAGGGAGAGGTGAAGATGTCACAGAGACACTATGACAGCATAAAAAATGTATGTGAGGTCTCGTCTTAGTCCCCCTTGATTTTCAGAAATATAGCCAGGCCTCTCTACCTTCTCAGACATTCAACCAACTGGTAGAGTATGCATACACAACTGAGGAACCCTCAGCCACAGACTTAGCCAACAGCACAGTCATTAGTCTGTTCTAGTTAATGGCATAGACCCATCTCAAATACTCTATTACATTCTATTCTGTTAATGGCAGAGTCTCAGTCGGAAAAGTAAAGGTCAGTATTAACAACTCTGGACTAGAGAATTATACCTAATGATTAGGGTAATGTACAGAACCTGGGGCAAGAGGAGGCAGGTAATGACTAGGATGATGGACACTCCTGAGGAATCACCATGGCACCATGGTCATTGGTCTCAGCGAGCTTCGAAAGCAATTAGCCACAAATGACAGGGTATCCATCATTCGGTCAGGTTTAGCTTTCTGTAGTCACAAGATAGCCATAAGTGTCCAGTGTACAACTCAAGCAAGACTGGTGTCTATGGCTGGGGAGCCAGAAGCAGATGTGAGGGGAGATGAGTGTGAGAAGAGAGAGAGAGAGAGAGAGAGAGAAGAGAGAGAGAGAGAGAGAGAGAGAGAGAGAGAGAGGGAATTTTACTGCTCAAGGCAGGTAACGTCTGGCTGCACATTGAGCAAGAAACTTAACCCCCAACTGCGTCCAACGGCTGGAAGAAAAATGTGATGTATCAACGTACTTTTTCTAACATTTCATCTTTTTACAGTGTGAGAATTATTTAAAGCCTATCGTGTGTCAGTCATATGCCTGCACATGCTAGTGCTGCTCAACTCAACATTATTATTTTATTTTATTATTATTTTATTTAATACCATTCACATCTAGCCATTGTTGCCTTGGCCATGAGTAGAAGAGAGTTTGACATTTGGCGCTGACACCCTAAAGTAGCCAGAGTGATGGATAAATTGAGAATAAACTCTCGACTGCAGGCACCTTAAATGTCACCAGTGACAGACAACAAAAGAAAAGATCAGCCTGAAAGAAACAGACATAAGTATATATTTATACTGTGTGTGTGTGTGTGTGTGTGTGTGTGTGTGTGTGTGTGTGTGTGTGTGTGTGTGTGTGTGTGTACAAGTGATATTGCAGCACAAAGAGTGAGGCTGGAGAAAAGAGTGAGTTTGGAAGATATCTATATAAATATAGGCCATAGACTTGAAGACTTTGAGAGAGACAGAGAGAGAGAGAAAGAAAGATAGTGCAAAGAAAGTTACACATACGTATTCATTCATTTATTCATTCATTCATGAGATGGCATTGTCAGCAGGAACATCTTGTTCATCGCTCCTCACGCGGCCTTGGGAAGCACACAGAGGCTGCAATAGCTTCAGTATAAACAGATGGACACTGCAGGACACGCTTGGCCATTGAATCTACATGGAAAGCAAAGCTTTGAATAAAAACTGTGGCTCAAGGTCTTTCATCGTGACAATAATCGTTTTACAAAAATGATCCAAACATTGTGCATGACTTTGGTCTGAAGTTGTGCAAAGGGAAAGATGGCAAACTAAGAAATACCTAACAGTAGTTAGAAAATCTGATCATTAAAGCACATAAGTATGACTTATTCTAAGATAACTTTTAAATGGTAGATGTCAGCAAGATCTGATGGTAAGATATACCAAAGCTTTGCTGTGTCATGCCAGACACAATGTGTAGCATCACATTCTATTTTTAATTCAGAACGGGGGGATTATAATGGATTTTGGTGCTGTCGTTGAGATAGAGGAGTTTTGGCCGAGAATAGCAGTGATAAAATAATCCGAAAAGAACAAGGGGAGACTAAAAGCATAGTGCACTGTAATCTACTTGCCATCACTCTGCCTCTCCATAACTTTCTGTCACTCTGTTTTCTCTCCATCTCTGTCTCTCTATCTCATTCTCTCATTCTCCTTGCCTGATTCCCTCTCTCTCACCTCTCTCTCTCTTTTTCTGTCTGTCTATATATATATAAATATCTGTCTATCTCCCCTCCTTCTCTTTCCCTCTCTCTCTCTCTCTCTCCCTCTCTCTCTCCCTCTCTCTCCTCCCTCTCGCTCTCATTCTAAAGAGCCCATTGTTGAAAAGCTCTCTTGGGGTATGACCCTGGCCAGTCTAGAACACAGAAAAGACTAGACGGCCAGCAGCAAATGAATAAAAACTCGTCAGTCCTCCTCCTATCTCACGATGCACAGAGCCCACTCAGGCAACAAAGGCCGGGATCATATGAAATGCATGGAGAGGATCCATTTTCAGCCAGAACACCACATGCACAGTTTGTTTACGAGTCGGCGAATATCATGGCGCCGTTATGTGTTCACACGGTTCATCTTTCATCTGTCTGCAGGATTGCTGGAAAACACACCACAGTCACGGAGGGCACATGAAAGGCACATGCACATGTGATCAATCCCGTAGGATCACACCTCATCGGCAAAAACAAAACAAAAACAAAAAAAACGAGGAACAGGGGGTGAGGAAGAGAAAGAGGAGATAGAGAAAAAGAGATAGGAAGAGAAAAAGGGAGAGAGGGATAGAAAGAGAGAGAGAATGAGAGAGAGAGAGAGAGAGAGAAACAAAAACTTAACAAGACTTCATCATGCATGCAGATGTGGGATGATACGCAACGCAAGAATCCTTGAATGGCATCCTGCAGATTTATAAATAGCGCTTATGAAAAATGCATACGCTTATTCAGAGCAGCATCAGCCTAATGTATTGTGGGTTGGAAGGCAGTGGTAGATTTTCTCCGGACAAAACAACAAGGTGTGACAGCATCTGTCAGTGCATCATCAAAGCAAATTTGCGGCAATCGGCAGGAACTCAGACGAGCAATTTGTAGTTTTGCTTTGTTGTCTTGCATTAAAAAAATCCCAGAGCTACAATAATGATGCAACTCTGAAAGAACAGTGAACCACAAAGTGTTGACATGTTGTCAGGTATGGATTGATTCATTCATTCATGTTTCATTTCCAGAGATGTTTCAAGAAAGTGTAGCCCATCAACATGCACAGAATGGCTAGAACTATTTGAGAACACTGTATTTTCACAAACTACATTACTGTTGTAGGCTACATATAAAAATGATTTATTCAGGACAGTAAAAATAGTGAAAGACATCTCTATAAAACCTACAATTGTGCGAACCACATTATAATGAATATACAGTAATAAACCATTATACAGGCGTCCATACTGCACAGCATTAAACCAGACTGTCATAACGGTTGTAGAGCAACAAAGATGAAAACTATGAACTAGGGCTGTCAATCGATTAAAAAAAATAATCTAATTAATTACATACTCTGTGATTAATTAATCTAAATTAATCGCATATATAATTTTTGCTGTGAAAGTATTTTAAATATTTAAATTCAAATGAATCATTGAATCAGCATTAGTGACATTAAAGTTCAAAGACTCTTTTATTATTATTTTCACTGTTCAAATAATTGCCATAATAATCTATGATATGACCTAATATGCTGAGGAAATAAATTCAAAAGTGCTTCGGGAAGAAGTTTTTTTTCACATACAAGGCATTTCAGGCCACAGATATAACCTAGGGGACACAATGAAAATAAATTAACACTCCCCTCAATGTCAACACTTATTTCTTTGCATTGATGTGCGACTATAGAGTTGATGAACTCTGGTGATATGCAAATTCCTTGCTGCAGACATTGCAGAGGACTTTATTTTCAACACTTTATTTTTTATCAACACCATCAGGCCGTTTTTTAAAAGTAAATGTTCCAATCAATGATCCAGGCAGCACGTTTTCTTCTCTCTCCTTCATTTTACAGTCTAATTTTTACTGACTAGAACGGCTCGGGGTCAAAGGTCATACGAATCGATTAATCTGCACTAATTTTTTTAATCAGTTATTTTTTCTCAAATTAATTAATCGAAATTAATCAGTTATTTTGACAGCCCTACTATGAACACATTCATAATCAATTTCACCTTTATTCCTTTCTGGGGAACCTCGAAGGCCGTTATCCTGCTTATCCTCTGGTTGCCAATATGCATATCGCCAATAGTCATGCCTTTAATAGCACCCAAAAGAAAACAAGTGGTACAGGATTAAAAGAAGCTGACTTGTTCAGTTTGTTGTTGTCTTTCTTTGGTCCTGACAGTGGTAACGGTGGTAGTTAGCTCATGGCCTACTGGTTAGGTTTGGGCTTGTAACCGAAGGGTTGCCGGTTCGACCCCCGACCAGTGGGAATGGCTGAATTGCCCTTGAGCAAGGCATCTAACCCCTCACTGCTCCCAGAGTGCCACTATAGCAAGGCAGCTCACTGCTCTGGGTTAGTGTGTTCTTCACCCCACTGTGTGCTCTGTGTTTTCACGGATGGGATAAATGCAGAGACCAAATTCCTTGTATACGCCAGTATACTTGGCCGAGAAACCTGATTTACATTTACATTTCAGCATTTGTTTACTATGAGCAGAAGGTCCTGGGCCACTTCAGATGACTGAACCCAGAGAAGGACTGGAGCACACGAATAACCTCATCAAGCTTTTGTGACTACTGTTTCGACAGCATTTCCCTAAAAGTCAAACCTGTGTGCAGTGCACGTCACAGCGTTAGTGACTTTCCATACACACAAAAAATATATTTGAAATGTATTTGATTTTTCTGTATATTTTTGTTCTGTATGCCCATACACAACAAAAATGTATTTAAAATATATTATCACAATATATTTCTGAAATATATGTAAATACTCGAAAGTGGCCCAAGAATATATTTTTGACACTTTTTTTCTGTATGCTTTGCACCATTAAAGCTTGATAAAGTTATTTGTGTGCTCTGGTCCTTCCCTGGGTTCACTATGGTTGTTATAGTTACCAAAAGAGCATTGATATGGAACGGTGATTCCATTTTTTTTTACCAGATCTACTTCAAATGTGTCCCGATATTCAGAATTAATAGCCACCCCACCCTCCAATCAGAAAAGAGTATTTCATGTCTCTGGGTGATAAAAAAACAGCTGGAGGAGGGAAGCCAGCGGCTGAAGCAGAGTTAGTGAAGCAGAAATAACATATACATAATTTAAACATTTGGCCATTGAATAGACCTGCAACTCTAAAGACTGAAGCTGTATCTTGTGTCTATCTAATAATTGCTTATGACCTACAGTTTAAGTGAAGGGGTTAGCCCTGAAGTTCCTGTCTGATAAAACTTCTGAAGCAGACAAGGCTAGCATTTTTCTCTGTGACATTTATAAAATGTAAGCAAAAAATACTTTACAAATTAGATTTAACTTCTGAGACATCCCTCCATAGAATTTATTTACAAATCCCCAACTAGTGTGGTGAAGTGCAGAGCTACTAGTGCACTCCAGCGAACAAGTAAACGCTCAACAAAGTGTGTATACCACTTGCGAAGATTAGGAAAGCTCTAGATTCAACAGAATTACTTCTTCATGGGTAATTCCTACTGTAATGCACCATGCTTCTTAAATCTATCACTTTGATTGAGGTGAATCCAAGGGCAGAGTGAGCGAGAGAGGGTGGGCAAAGAAAGAGAGGAGAGGAGGTTAACGCCAGGTATAAGTGCACTAACTGAGAGACCACTCAAGTGCTCTGCCACTAACTCTGAAGTGATTGAGAGAGGAACTGAGATGGAGAGAAACAGAGCGAGAGAGCAAGAGAGAGAGAGAGAGAGAGAGAGAGAGAGAGAGAGGCAGAGAACAAAGTAATGCACTTTTGTTCGAGTAGAATGATGGAAGGAGAAATTGGCGAGCCACAGACGGAGAGAGCGAGAGCGAAAGCTGAGAACGGATCGGAATGATGAAGTGATGACAGAAGATAATAAGAGAGAGAAAGATTGTTATGAAGATAAAAGCCTAGGTGCTAGCCATCATGGAAGAGGGGTGGGGGTGGATAAGGAGACAGAGAAGTTGGAGAGAAAGACACGAGATATGAAGAAGAGTGATAATGAAAGATGAGAGAGAGAGTGTCCGTGTGTGTGTGTGTGTGTGTGTGTGTGTGCTCGCCTTGAGAGCCTCAGCCTGAGGTTATTCTCCTCCAGTGGCTGTGATGAGGTGCCGGGAAGCTTCGGGGTGACATCTGCATCATGGCTCCACTCCAACCTGCATCATGTCAGTAGTGCTGTCCTATTTGAAGGCTCAAGGTTAACCAATAACACAACACCTGCACCAGTCCCCTTACAGCATATAGCACTGCCCAAGTGAAGAGGCTGTCATCTCTCACAAGGAGGTGTGTGTGTGTGGATGTGTGTGGGTGTGTGTGTGTGTGTGTGTGTGTGTGTGTATGTGGGTGGGTGGTGGGGTTTCCGTTGTTGCTGTTGCTTACCTTTCACTGACTCACAGCGTGAAAATGGAGTGAAGAATGAAAGAAAATATTTTGAATGTTTTTATACATTTGCACTGTAATTTTACTTTGGACCCAAAGTGTTTTTGTCTAAAACTAAATATATAAAATGTATCTTACCATACATGTCTTTCTGACTTAGACATGACATCTTAATACTAATATTAAGGTATATAATACTAGTATTAAGGTGTCATGTCTAAGTCAGAAAGACGTATAACACTAAGATACTAAGATGTTTCAATACATTTGGCAACAGATTTGTGCGTTTTTAAATTCTAGCTTTTGTCAGTGCAATGTCACAAATGGAAACCCACCAATCAGAGGTGAACACAATTCTGTAATGCTTGAGAGTTAAATTCACTTGCCAACATGATTCTGTTCTTGGTGTTGAAAATACAGGGACAAACTTCCAAAAATGCAGATATGGCATATGCACATACTGTAGTTCATTTTTCAATAATGAATCGAGAGAACGGAAACAGAATGTCATTTTATTCCCAAACTACCAGCAGGAACCATGTTGCAGCTTTGTTGGTTGCACTGTACATAGTTGTTCTTAAATGTTAGTGAGCTATTCCCAGTAGCTCTGCTCAATGTCATTCCTATTGTTACATTTTCTTTCAAGCATGCTTCATAGAGAGCAGCCCCTCAGCACTGAGACTGTGAATTCTCAATGTATCTAGTGGTGCACAGAACATTATTTAAGTACTCATCCATTTCATTAAGGATTCTATCCATTTCAAAAGTTTTTCTCCAACAGAAGATGGTAATGCTAGCCCAAATAAACTAATATAAATATAGTACTGTGCAGTGGCACATGAAAATGTAGGGGTGATCAAATTGAGCAGCAGTCGCCTGACCCGACAAGCTGTGTGAACAATCTCGGAGAAGCGCGAAGCCAAGCGTGAATGTGCAAAAATGGCAAATTATTATGTGTGCATGAGAAAGTGCATTGGGTTCACTGTATAATGCAGTTTGGGGTCAGGATAAGCTCACTGACTGCTGTCCCTCTGCACTCTCACTCTTTCTCTGTCTATTCTCTTTATTTCTTTCTCTCACTCTATGCCTCTCTTTGCTGCACTGTTTCAAAAGCGGAGCTATCTGGAACTTCTAAAGACTCATTACAGGCTGGGGCTCGTTGAATGGCTTTGGAAGCCTAATGGGGTCTTTAGTCATTCCAAGACAAGTCAAAGGACAAGCCAAGGTGTTGCACTACATGAGGTGCGGGGAACGGGGGCTGTGATGACATTGTCAGCCTAATCAACATGATCTAATTTAGCAGGATTAGTGCGGCGAGTTGTCTAACTGGCTCAGATGTCAAAAGTGCATGTGTTGGTGTGAAAGTAACTTTATGACTTGCCGTGATCCATTGACAACCAGCCACCCTCTTCCTCTTGTTGTTTTTCTCCAGTAATAAATTTGCCCAATTATCAGCAAATGCTTTTAACATTGCAGTCACAATTTCTCTCAAAACAGCCCAATATTTAGTCACATCCGGTGTTGACATTTTCCATTTGAGTGTATTTTTTTCCTCTGTACCTTCATACCTGCCCTCTCCCACCCCCACCCTTCTCTCTGTCTCTCTCTCTCCCTCACCATTCTCATTCTCTCTCTCTCTGCCCCTGCGTTCCTCCCTACATCTCTCCTCTGCTGGTCACTGGACGAGTTGAAACTGTGGGCAGAGAGATGTCAGTGCGGGTCAGATGGTCTGGGCAGTCATTAAGCAGAGAGTGCGATCGGTCCTCAGTCCTCAGCCTGTCGCCTCGTTCTCAGGAGGCACGGGTCAGCTGGCTCAGTCAGGAGAAGGTGGTGGGGAAAGTGCTGACGTCCCACACCCACTGGCTGTTTGTGTGGCCAGTGCGGTGTTGTGCTCGGTGTTGTGGTGTTGACATGTTGTGATGCGGTGGTGGTGACCGCCAGTCGGAGATTGGCCCTGACACTCACTAAAGAGGATAAATAGTCTCCGCCGGCCCGCCTGTCCTCGTGAGTTAACGTGCTAGAGGAGGAGGGAGAAGGCCAGTGTGGCGTCCTGGACCCTCCGGCGGTGTCACCACTACCAACAACAACCCACACACCAGCACACACACACACACAAACACACAGTGCACACACCAGCACACACACACACACAAACACACAGTGCACACACCAGCACACACACACACACACACACTGTGCACACACCAGCACACATACACACACACACAAACAAACAAACACACACACACACAGTGCACACCCCAGCACACACACACACACAAACACATACACACTGTGCACACCCCAGCACACACACACACACACACACACACACACACATAGTGCACACTAGAGATGCGCGGTTCGCGGTTACAGCGGCCGCGGATCGGGCGGATGACATGAAGAAATATAATATTTTAATTAAATTCGGGCGGGTGGCGGTTGAACCAATCAAATGAAAAAAAAAATATAGCCTATACATTGTTAAATTGTGTTACCTACATCCGGGGAAAAAACGAGCACACTTTGAAATAGTCAAATTTTCCTCAGGCAGTAATTTGGCCTAGTTGCTTCTATGCATGCTACTTTGTCTAGGCCTAGGCTACTATCAGAAATGGTGTTGCGGAATTGGTGTATTCCGATGTTTCACTGAGCAACCCCTCTCACGCACGCACACACACACACTAAAGGTAACAAAAAGTGTAAATGAAGTATCCTATCGTAGCCTACCAGCATTTTTCCTCTCCAGTGTGCAATAAGAAAGTAGAATAGGCTACAGTGCAAGTTGACCGATGATTCATCTCCCATGTCGCGTCTCGTTGCAGAGCCTTGGAAGGCCACTAAGCAAATCTGCAACCTATGAGCCTCTGCCAGTATTTGAGGCCTAAACATCTCGTAGATGAGACTGCCTGGGTTATTTTGTTTCGATATTATATATAAAACACATAGTCATTGTAGCCTACCATTCAGGGAATAGGCATTTAAAAGAAAGACAGATTATGGAGTGATATGACTCAGAAATGACATCGGGCAATGGCAGTGCGAGATGTTCAGAACGTAAGAGTTAAAACTTCTACAAGCTCAATAACATCCACAGTGGAAAAAAGAAGGTAAGAAAAATAGTCGGAAAACTTAGATGTGTAAGGCAAGCAAGCAAGTTTGGCGGTTGTTACAAAAAATGTGAACATGCACATAGCACTGTTGTGCGGTGGACTTTCGGAATGAATAGAGTCGGCGTTTCTTTAATATCGAGGCGCCGTAGATTGTCTGATCGGCCTGCTGGTATAAAATGAATTGCGCTGTCTGTCTGAAAAAGACACGCTCTCTTCCCATGCAGTCAAAATTAATTGGAGTCTTCAGAACAGGCTTGTCATAGTGTCACCCTGACATGACAGTGCGTAAAGTAGCCTAATGTGAATGACTTGTTATTTTATTAAGGATTTCTTTCTTTTTGCAAAAAATAAAGTACAATAGGCATTAATTAGTAGGCTAAATAGCAGCATGTTGAAATGATGTGCCAAATTGCGTTTTTTATTACAATGATAAAATTGTAGGCTACAGGCCGATGTGCGTTTTATTTGGAGACTGTTTTGCGAGACAGAGACCGAGTTTGCTGCTGATATTCTGGGGATAGGCTACAACATAGCCAATGTAGGACTTTAGCCTTTTAATATATTTGCTGCATTGGATCAGTCTTTCTAGAACAGGCAAGAGCTTTCTAGCCTCACGTCAAGCAGCACCGCATAACCCATATACATTAAAACAACCAGCGGATGGCGGGCGGGTGACGTTTTGAAAATTGGTCAAAAAACGTTCGTGCGGATGGATGGTGGATGGATGATAAGTTTTGCTATGCAGTTACGGTTGAAATAATAGCCCATCCGCGCATCTCTAGTGCACACCCATCCACACACACACCAAATCACTGTTACCCTGCACCTCACCCATACCACTGCCAAAAGCTCAGATCACAGCACAATTTAAATAGCCCCTTCTTCCTGTCTTTCCATCTTTCTTTACTTCATTCTTTCTTGCTGTCTTTCTTTCTTTCTCTCACTCATTTTTTTCACTCTCATTTACAACCATTTCCACATTTCTCGTTCTGCCTTCTTCCTTTCCCATCCCTCCTCTTTATCCCTCCTTCTTCCTTTCCCTCCCCTCCTCTTTTTTCCTCCTTCATTCTTTCTCTCCCTGTCTCCTTTGTGCTGGGCTGTTTTATGTCCCTCCTCCTCTCTGTGATGTTCCATTGTTCTGGAACGTGACTGAGAATAGGGGAAGCGCTCCATACTGCCAGAGGTGACTGTTCAAATATGAATACTCAGAGATCCATTAAGGCTGTGGGGCATTGTTCCTTCAGCAGGGAGAAGACGATGTATGTGATGCAGGCCTAATTAATTGCATTCTGCCTCACCATGCATCACAGACCTCTCTCGGTGCCTGACATGTAGGCTGCTTGGCTGTTGTGTGTGTGTGTGTGTGTGTGTGTGCGAAATGGGTGTGTGTCTATGTCTGCAGACGTGTCTCTGGAAATGTTTCAACATACATTTATGTCTGTGTATGTGTGTGTGTGTGTGATTTGGTGTGTGTATGGGTGTGTGTGTCTGAGTCTGCAAATGTTTCTCTGGAAATACTTCAATGTTTCAACACACATTTATGTCTGTGTGTGTATGTATATGTGTGAGAGTTTTCTGTGTGTGCAAACCCGCACACGGAAAAGAAAATCGATCACCTCCTGGCACGGCTCCCTCCCGATGATGTTGAACATCAAGAAGCCTGACAGACAGCCGATCAGCCTCACCGTACCCTGAAGGCTTGCTGTGACAGTCGGCCATGCCACCACGCAATGCGGCACATGCCGCAAAAAGCCCTGCCTGCCAGCCTGCGCTGAATTATTACCGTACCGCACGTCATGCGCTCCTGATGGAGGACCACCCGTCAGTCTGCCCGCAAGCACCAGGTGGATTTGCAGACAGGCATTGCCCAGGGCAGAAGGGGAGTGGAGGCCCCCAGCCAACAGGGAAGTAGAGAGATTGGCCACGAGCAATCTGAATAGATAATGGAGGGAGGTAGGGTGTGTGTGTGTTTGTATGTATGTGTGTGTGTGTATGTGTGAGAGAGAGAGAGGGCGGTGGGGTAGAGTAGACTGTGGCAGCATACTGAGCAATGATAGCCTAGTATAGATGTGAGTTTTTAATTCATAAATGATGCTGGTGTTTGGGCAAGTGGATGATCTGGACGTTGATTTAACCAATAGGAGGCCTGCTTCAAAGGTTGTATCAGCGATAGCGGGGATACTTCACTTCTGTTGATGTTCAAACAAAACAGAGCACTAGCTCGCTACTCCCTCCCCCTCCCTCCCTTGCAATTAAAACTCTCCTAAATGCCCATCTCGTCGGTTATTGGTTGAAACCCTTTATTTTGCCTTTGAGTGGGTTGCCAACCCTTGTTGGTAGCAATTGTTTTTGTGTACAGATCTCGGAGCCTAGGCTGCCTACAGAGACACGTTTTTTGACGGCCTACTTATGGGGCAGACAGCTAGAGGATCGTTAGGAAAGATTAGATGAATGTGATCATTTATGTTTGGGCCGTTTTTGGGCCTGAAATCGCTGATACAACCTTTAATAGGGGTAGACCAATAGGAGGCCTGCTTGAAAGGGGTTGCCTTTCTGCAACTGGTGCAAATTCTAAAGTTGGCTATTAAAAATGCATCCATTCAAAGGGCTCTATTTTGCACACTGGCGCATGGCGTAAAACTTTTTTTCCACCCGTGCAAAGATTAATTCGGTATTTTGCATGTTTATTTTTTAAACAATGCGCTAAGGGGTGTGGCAATTAACCTAGGGAGGGGCCTGGCGCATTGTCTAAAAATCGCTATTGTACACCTGGTCAGAAGTCTATGGCGAGTTGTATATGTTATTTTAAGAGTGCATTGTAAACAGTCATATTGGCAGGTGCACGCACCATCCTTCTATCATTCATGAACGCACACCAGAATGCGTCCATGCAAAACATTACAAATTGCACGATTACAATGGGAAACATAATTAGAATAAAGATATTACGAAATACTGTACATCTCATGATGAGTAGTTATTCACCATTATTTGCAAATTGGTAATGACGGTTAAAAGTGATTAGGGGAGAGGGGAGAGGCGAGAGGCACGTATGGAGCACAGCTGAAGACGCACTGTCACGAGATCTAAGCAACTCCTCTGCAGGATAAATGTTGTTTGGTTCAGTCATTTGAGCAATATTTGGGTAAGTGTTGCTTTTTTCAGCCTATGTTTTCGATGGTAACCCATTGTCAGTCATAGTGAAAGTAACTGCATACAGTATAACTGTCTTGTCGTTGACTGACACCTTGGTGAAGTTAGTTTCACTTTGCCAATGAGTTCAAATAATAGACGAGTGCAAATGCGTGAAGGCTAGGTTTTAGTAAAGCATGGTTTAGTGGAATGACTATTCCATACGGTCTCGCAAGCAGCCTCCTTCAAATGCGCCGTTGAATGCCATAATACCGATGCATTTATTTGACATATCGCGCTTTGCGCCGTTAAAGGGAATGACAGATGTCATTCTCATTGGTTTAAATTATGTTACGCCCCAAACACACCCATGACTGATTAAAAAACCTAGGAACACCTTGTTGCGCCATGCGCTCGACGTTTGATAACGAAACCCCTCCCAATGTGGACTGGACATCCTACTAAATTTGAATAAGCTTTTGACGAGTGACGATGTGCTTTAAAATGTCATGATAGGGCCCAAAGTCAAAATTAGCAGAATTCAGTCATTGAAACTCACTCATTTTTGTACGTTCCACAAACAATCTAAAACACATTGCATGTTGCAGGACAGAAAACCAGTTTGAAATTAAGTCATTAGAAAATGATTTACCAGCTATCATTAGCCACCATTAAAGGAACCGTATGTAAGAAATGTATTTCAATTAATCATAAAATGGCCCTGATATGTCATTAGACATTAAGAAATCATGTTCATTTCAAATATTTATATCACTGACAACAGTAGTCCGGCCAGGATATTGTCATTTAAAAAGTGAAGTTGCAGCCCTCAACTGATGTTGATGTTGTCATGTTGTGTTTTGGCCTGATGCGCCACCTCCACCTATCTACTAATCACAAAGTCAGTAGTGTTTCGGCATCCGGGTTGCCAGCTCTGCCAGTCAGGGTGGAGGGGGAGGGCATACACCGCTCTAATTTGAAAGTGATTGCAGTACCAGTTTTGGCCACAATCTTACATACGGTTCCTTTAAGTCTAATTGTCATCCAGAATTTGTCAACAAAACTAAGGCGGCATGTAGTAGAAATACTGGGTTGATCATTGTACGTTGTTGTGGTGCTGGGGGTAAATGTTGTAGAGACTGTTACATAACCAGATCAGGGACTTCTCCTCTCAAGTTTGATTTTCTCCCCCCACTTGTACACGGAGAACGTCCTGAGATTCGCCCGGGTTGATTGAAGCGGCTCTGGCTTGATGAATTAGATATACGGTTCTTGCTGCTTGTTCTCCCTCCTCTCTCGCAGACAAGGCTCCCTGGCGCCGTGGCTAATATGATTGAGTCTGCGTTTCAGGCCGGACCCTCGTGGATCAGTGGAGCTGTCAGTCACGGGCGAACTGAGCTGCCTTCCCATGCTCCAGTGAATAGTGGAGAGAGCTCGGGGGCCGGTCGGACCTAATCTGATTTGGGCTTATGTGCACGGATGACACAGTCAGTTCCCGGCGTTTTGTCCCCAAATCACACAGGAGGGTCAATGCGTGAAGTGCATTGATTTTCAGAAATCATCACAAAAGACACAATTTTGCTGCTAATTCTGTATAAATCAATTTGTATTAATGAAATACTTGATTCAGCTAATGAGATAATTCAGATTTTACACATAAGTTGACAATTTACTGAACACATTTATTTATTTGTCATTGTCATTTTCAGCATTATTGTCCCTGGACAAATTGAATACTTTTTATGCTGTATCTGAAGACGATTATGACAGTTTCACTGTTATGATCCATTTTATATCATGTTTTTCATGGAAAATGCAGTTCACAGAAAGTGAGGCCATTAATATTTGACCAGCGATGTCCAGCTAGAACTATTTTCACCAGAACAGCCTACCCAGGGTTCATAGCGAGTGCATGTATTTTCTGTAGGGAGCGCTTCTGCATAAACATGAGCTGGAACGTCGCCTAGCCTTCCCCGCTACTGTGCCAAAGCTACAGTCGGGTACAGAGTTTGGGAATCTGCCGAAGACATGATTTTTTAAAAAGCTACTTTTAGTCAAGTTTACTATCAAATGTTGCTCATTCAATATTCAGGGGAACATCAGAGCTTGGGAAGCCACACGAGTCTTGCCTGTAGGGGTCCAGCTCTCTGTGTGAAAGTAGAGGGAGGAGAACTGTTTTTGGAGGAGATAAAAACAGCGTGAATTTTAGTGCTCAACCTCAATGTTTCCCCAAAGTGTTTTTTGTCCAGGTGTGACTTTGGTTTTGATCTGTGTTCTTTTTTAAGAACAGAAAACATCATAGGAGGCCACACATACACACAGCCACACAGATCCCCCCCCCCCCCAAACACACACACACACACACAGTCAAAAAGTCAGACCAGAAAGGATATCTAGAACTGGTAAAAACTTAACCACCACTTATATTGTCATATAAGCATTTGTGAAGTCAAGTCAAGTTAAATCATATTTCTTTATATGGCACATTTACTGTAAAAACAACAGGAGTTGTACCAAAGTGTCTTTCAGTTGTGGTAAATCAACTGAGAGATTGCTGAGAGGCTGAAAGACAAAAAGAGATTAAAAGACAAAAAAGATTCATGAAAGACAGTGAAGCTGTTTTTGACCTTGGTGATACAAATCTGTGTCTTTTGTAAAGCGATTCCTTCACAGTGAAGTGAAGGAAAGAAAAGGGCACAATTTCCGCATCTAACGTCCATTTAAGATTTTAACAAACACGACTTTGAACTCTTATTCAGTGGATAAAGATTTACAGCCAACACTTTATAATAACTACACACAATTCATCATTTATTAAGCCTTTGTTACTTATTAGCAGGGTGCGATTTGTGTAAAAACCAGAGGGGGGGATGATTTTGAATAAGTTTGTAACCCCCCCCCCCCCCCCCCAAAAAAAAAATAAAAAATAAAATGAACGAACGATTTATAGCCTAGTAGCCTAATGTCATGGCTAATAATACCCTATATTATTTTTGCCACCTTTGTAACATTTTAGTTTTAGTTTACCGTGGTGTATGACTTTAAACAGCGAGTGTGCTTGGTATGATGATCAGCTCCTCTAATGCAGGGTAGGACTACAGTACGTTTTGACAAGCATACAAATTCACCTTGTTCTTGCCCCATCTGAAATGACTTCTCTACTTTTGCTGCCTCCATCCTTTCTGTGTTTGTTGTGTAAAAAAACTTTGTATATGATGGCACTGAAGTCTTAAGTTAGTGAATTGGCTAACAGTGTTAGTTGGTAAATAGCCTGACACATTGCCCTACACGCTGCGTAGGCTACGTGCATTCTCTCTCCTGCTGATTTGCGTTCAGTAGCCAAGTGCGTAATATTGCAAAAGTTGAAAAAAGAAATGGAAGCGTTAGCGTAAATTCTGTCAGGAAGACTCAATGCATGCGTCACTCATTCATTCATTACTTCCGACCAATCACCAGTCTGCATCAGCCTTTATAATCACTTTACTTTGCACCTGCCTGTTGCTTTCAGGTGCCGATTTTCGATGTTCCGTATCCATGCACGGGTAGCTAGTCATTCACTTCGCCACAACTTTAACATGTGATGCAGTCATAGTAGCTTAGACTACCTTACGTTCGCTTCAACCGAGTTGGACGCATCTCACCAACGTCTCGGGGGTTTCCATGTAGGATAGTAGCTCGTAAACGTCGGAGAGTAAGGTAGGCCAAATTGTTGCCACTGTTCGGGTTGTCCGCCCGGTCTTATCAACGGAAAGAGACATGTTCCGCGGCTTGAAGGTTCTCTTTCACCCTAGTCTCGTGTTAGATCCTAGTTGCTTAATGAGGTTAACGTCGTATCGCTAACAACGGAAATATGGTTGCTAAACTTTTCTGATGAAAACCGTCAGACTTCGCTGTTAACATACATGTACGGAACCGTTTAAAAACTCCGTTACTCCAGTTATCAACACTCGCGATGGTTTCCTTGCCAAAGCTGCCATGATGCAGCTTTGCTAGGTCCACATCTAGGCAAATTGTCTCGCTGGTCAGGCTGTCGTGTATAGAAGGCCAACAGGGACAAAAGTACTCTTCCTAGTCCCTGTCCCTTTCTAGGCTACTGTCATTAACCATACTATTTCCGTCGCACCTGAAGGCCATATTAATCTTATTTTCATTCTCCTGTCTGGCTGATCATTATCGTCTGTCATTGTCTGTTACTGTCATTGGTTATGTACATAATATAGGTCCATACATTGTGTTCGTTGATTTAACTAACGGCAACGTAAATGTATCATGGCTGTTTATTTGCCTGCCTGCTAGGTCCTTTGAAAATGCTATGTCTCCTCTCTAACCACTCCATTCCTCCTCGCAGGTCTTCAGGCTGTAGGGACTAGAACAAGATCTTTCCTCAAACTCTTCTCTGCCAAAAGAGCAACACCTCTAGCAGGCACAAACTCTCCTTCAGGCCAATACTGCACTCACTCATATACTTTTCCAAGCACAATGCACTTTGCTTGTCGTCATTCGTAATCTCCCATTACGTCACGGCAGCCGCAAGCACAGGGATGGCATTCCTTCCCATTTCTTCATTACTTAACATCTTAATAATCTTTCCATTTCAGGAGCAGCTCCTCTTCATTTAATGTAAATGCCTCTCTCTCTAATTTAAGGGTATGCATCTGTCGGCAGTGGAGTACTGACCCTCACCGTAACTATCTACTTCATGCAGGGATGCGGGGCTGGTTCACGTAGGCCTATAGCCAAAACGTTCATCGAGGGACAGTGCTTTGGTTCATATTTAATCTTACTTCATCCAGGTCATGTGATGTCAACTTATTTACCTCCTCATCTAAGCTATACGCTAACCCTTCATGTCTTTATCCCACCACAGTAGGAGCAGCAGAATAGTGAACTTGCATTGTTAAATCATTAGATTTTGCAATTCACTATCGAATATCCATATGTCCTCGATCACATAATTCTCAATCGTCATATAATCAAATCAACCAGCAATTATTAGGCTAAATCACCAATTCACTCTATCTATTTCATTTACTAGGTCTGTGATGCTGGATCACATATTCTAAACACCCACTTACTCTTGGCTCTGGAGCAGTGCTTTGCTCACATTTAATCTTATTTCACCCAGTCAGCATGATGAGGATTACTCTTCCATCTTTTGTCTATTTTAGTTATGCTAAATCATCCACAGCGACCATCCATAAGTGCTAGTGTACTCCAGCTATGTATCTGTTGATTGTATTTTGTCTTGTCCTGTTGTGTCCTTAGGTCTGCTGCTGGTTAGTTAACCCTGGCTCTCTTTTCACTCCCTATCATTCACTCCTTGAAGCCGTGTTCCTCATGGCTTTCTATGGGTTCATGCGCTCCGGGGAATTTTGTTCTGACAGCCAGGTTCTTAACCCTTCTCAGGATCTGGCTTGCTCAGCCATCCTCTTCTCCTCCCACTTCTATGTATTTCTGAAACATTCCAAAATGGACACCTCAGGTTCTGTTGTCATTATCAGAGATTCTAAAGTAAATAACTCTTCTGTCCCTATAATTCTACGATCAACTATCTTAAACTTCACCCACACACTTCTCCTAATGCACCTCTTTCTTCTACCCACTGGGTTATCTATGTCTAAACAATGGTTCAGAATCCGCTTGTCGACAGTGGTTGGTAGCTGCGGGCTCTCAACCTCCCAATATACTGGCCATCCCTTTCGCATCGGCGCTGCAACGTCAGCAGCCGCTCTAGGATTACCTGCATCCTCTATCAAGTTGCTCGGAAGATGGCCTTCGTCGGCTTACGAGTCCTATATAAGACCTCAGGATCAAGCCCTTCTAGATGCGCAAATAGCTCTTGCAAGTGTCAAATAAGGTAAGCTACCTTTCAAAGGTCTGGTGGTGGTTATTCGGCTCGGCTAAAGCATTATATTAATTACGATGGACCCGAGCCACTCTTCTCCAGTCACTACGCACAGCCGGCACTTTAGGCACAGAATAAAGTGTTAATACATTCTAGTCACTACGCACCGCCGCCCTTGGTCCAGCTTCTACAAGCAACCTTGGGTAATCACGTCACAACAGTTAATTTCCTTTATCCTTCCATCACCCCACTTCACTCATCATATACATACGCAACTCGACTCGACAGTCGACTCGAATCGCATCATCAAATCGCAATCAATCGTTATCGAACCGAACGATCATTAAGCACTTACCACGGGGATTTGCACCACATTGCATTACATCTTGCCGTGCAAGAACCGAGCTTACGAAAGCTCTGAGCTCGTGCAGCTCCCCGCTGCAATCGCTGCAGACCATGCTGGTTATGTCTTCTGTACCCGCAAGAGAGTACACTTTTCCTATCATCTGTTCTTGGTTTCATTTCCTTTCATGAATCACTTTACTATTAACGAAGGATTTGTCTCATATTAATGTTCTCTTTGATTATGCTCTATTCCAGGAAGTGTCCCAGCCTCACGTCTACCCTCGGGTAGGCCTTTCCCATCTTTCTCTTTGGGGGTAGGCTTCGCCCCTGCCGTATTCACCCGGCAGGATCTGCGAGGGTCTCCACGCTTCGGGTCCTGGACTGAGAACGATCATTAAGCACTTTCCACAGGGATTTGCACCACATTGCATTACATCCTTGCCGTGCAAGAACCGAGCTTACGAAAGCTCTGAGCTTGTGCAAGCTCCTCGACTTCGCTGCAATCGCTGCAGACCATGCTGGTCATTTTCTTCTGGATGCGGCTTGCTCATGGAAAGTCATCACATTTAGGGGTCGTACTTAAATCGTATATAATCAGTCATGGACACTACACCGTGCTGTTATTTTGGGTAAGTCAACATA
This sequence comes from Alosa pseudoharengus, assembly GCF_046254945.1. NCBI lineage: Eukaryota > Metazoa > Chordata > Actinopteri > Clupeiformes > Clupeidae > Alosa > Alosa pseudoharengus. The sequence continues at coordinate 5,259,497 of NW_027468859.1, forward strand.
ATTAATTCATTAATCTAAACCTGGCTTGTTTACATTTCTATCCTAATAGTAGGCCTATACGTTGTGCTATTTAGCTTCTTTAACATGGCTTTACCTCTGCCGGATGGACAGTAGTCCGTTAATTTCATCTCCTGTACATCTTGTCCTTGCAGCTTCTGTTCACCATTGAACCGTAACAAATGGAGTTCACAAACTGTAATATTTTACATCAACTTGCTTATCAATTAAGAGCTAGCTACTCCATTTGCTAGTCACAAGGCTCACAAGAATCTATGGACTGTATGGTTTCTGAGTTCTTAATTACTAAAGACTCACTCAGCAGTAATGAGCATTTTGTAGTCAATGTACTTCCTCTTGCAAATGTCTGGTGGTGGTTATCTAAATTTAATCATATTACTCATCTCTTCGTTCTGGTGCCCGTCTGGCTTGGTCGCATTTGTGCAGGTCATAATCTTCTTTAACTGCAAGCGCTATTTCTTCTGCACTAACCTGAGCTTCTGCAACTGCAAGCTCATTGTCCCCCGAGCATTTGCAACTGCATGCTCTATCCCGCTGCACTAACCCTGAGCATCTGCAACTGCGAGCTCTATTCTGCTGCACTGACCCTGAGCATCTGCAACTGCAGGCTCTATCCTCTGCACTGACCCTGAGCATTGTAATTGCAGGCTCTATCCTCTGCACTGACCCTGAGCATTTGTAATTGCAAGCTCATCGCCCTGCATGTTGTTAGTCAACCCTTAAGCTAAGCTTCTGCAAGCACTAGTCACTCAAGCAGTCTCGTTCAATGGGTTGAACATCTGCAAGCGCAATTCCCTTCCATAACTTTAAATCAATCATAGAATTTGAGTCACAGGTGGTTGAATCCATCATAATCATCCACATCAAATTATCAGTTTATTTTATTAATAGTATATTCTTCATCTGTCTCTGCTGTCTGTCTTGCTTTCTCTGATTCATCTCCCGAGCTCAACCGGATAATACAACATGCACTGTTTAATGTTGTTATGCTTTATTTCAGAGAGGATAACCATCTAAGCATTCTGGTGGGTATCTTTTTCTTATTCTTTGGGGGTAGGCTCCGCCCCTGCCGTCTCATACCGGCAGGATCTGCAAGGGTCTGCACACTCTGTGACCTGGACCGAGGACGGGGCCTATGCCAAAGACTGTCTTATTGTTGCTTATGCCTTTTGTATATCCTTTGATGGATTAAAACGTGTTATCTTTCATTGTACCTTCCTGAGTCTTTCTGATAGAAATGGAAGCGTTAGCGTAAATTCTGTCAGGAAGACTCAATGCATGCGTCACTCATTCATTCATTACTTCCGACCAATCACCAGTCTGCATCAGCCTTTATAATCACTTTACTTTGCACCTGCCTGTTGCTTTCAGGTGCCGATTTTCGATGTTCCCACCCTCCCTCCCTAACCACCATCAGTTTGGCCTTGTCCAGATGTCCAGGGGGTAGGCTCCGCCCCTGCCGTCTCATACCGGCAGGATCTGCAAGGGTCTGCACACTCTGTGACCTGGACCGAGGACGGGGCCTATGCCAAAGACTGTCTTATTGTTGCTTATGCCTTTTGTATATCCTTTGATGGATTAAAACGTGTTATCTTTCATTGTACCTTCCTGAGTCTTTCTGATAGAAATGTGTTTATTGTAGCCTACAGAAAATAAATAGCCTATCATACTGTCAGTTAATTGCCTACAGTGCAGTGAAGAGTTTGGAGAGTAAAGTTATAGGGCAACTTGAAGTTTTATGAAAATAATTTACGAACCAGAACAAAGACCATGAAGCTTCTATTTCTTGCAGCTGTTAAAACACCCACTAGATAGTTTAAATACCCACCAACATTCGTTTTTTGCAGGACAGATTATTTCTAAAAGTTATTTGTCTACTACTGGCTGATTTATCAAACGAGTGCTTTCTCGTTCGTCCTCCGCAAACTACAGGTGTTTCGGTAGAGAGCCATTGAATAAGCGATGCCAGGCAATTTCTGTAACACTTTTTGTGACATTCAGCAAATATCTCCTCGTTTAATGTAAGTTCCTTCGAACAATAGGCCTACGTTCTACTCTACGTGCAGTTGTCCTCCATCTCAGTTGCATCAGTTTTCTAATTTTGAAGGTTCTAAAACATTATTATGCTTCACTGAATCCTTCTCGCTTTCTTTCATTTGTCCAGCTAACTTTTCCATTGAACCTAGCCATTTATGATGGATTACACACTCGACATTCTGAAATGTCCTGCACGATCAAGGCCAAATTAAGTTATCACGCAGCCACTGTGTCAGCAGCATCAGTGCTGATGGTGACGGTGCGTTTCTGATGTCAGATTATTATGTAGGCTAGCCTACTAGACTGTTCTCACGTTGCAGCGCTTTACTTATATGAAGTAGCATTAATCAATGTGAGGGGCAGAGGGGGATAAATGTTGTCCCCCCCGACGATAAAAATAATTTAGCAGAGGTAGGGATAGGACAACCAGAGGTGGGGAAATCCTCACCATCCCCCCCTACAAATCGCACCCTGCTTATTAGTTAATGGTTTGTTCATCATTAGTAATTTCTAATTTATCATCAGTGAAGCATTTGTTCACACAGTTATAAATAGTTTGTTCATAGTAAATAAGCCTATATCTAAAATATGTTTATGAATTATTGTTAATACTTAATACATTTTGCAATAATATTTTGTTGATGAAGTAATATTTCCATTATTTAACAGTTGTTACATACACATGCACTAATGATTAGTTAGGGTGAGGATACATATTTTATAAACCACTTCCTAATACTATAATTCATGATTAACTCAGGAGTTACAAGTGGTTAGTTAATGATATTTTGTGAGCTTATCTAAAGTGAGGACTTTCTATGCCTTGCAACACATTTTCAAATGAGTTGTAAAGATTACATTCACATTAATTAATTTAGCAGACAAGCGACGTACACATATCAATTAAATTGAAGGCCATTGACATAACAGTGAAAGCCGGGAATCGAACCCCCAACTTCTCTGCTTTACACACATTTTGCAATTCAAAATGGCACTTTTCAAATGCAGTGAACACGGTTCTCTTTGTTTTACAACAACAATGGAAGACATTGCAGAGAAAGGAAGTTAGGGTGAGAATGAGAGGGGGAGGAAGAGTCAGAGCTGGTAGAGGAGCTCATGGCCAAAGAAGACAACAACAGTTTTCTGCAATTTTCTTTTTCAGTTTACTGTTTTTGTGAGCATGTTTTTGTTCACTCCAATGTAAATATATCTGCTGTGCATATGTTGCACTGACTTGTTTGGTGAAAAAAAAATGTTTCAACAGCATGTGTGTGTATACTGTATGCAAAATTATGTGAACAAACTGAAGAATATTCTACAATTTGTTTTAGTATTATGGCAAAGCATACTAAAGATGAGAGTGCTTTTCATTATGCCCAACAGTGTGTTAGCCTGGAGGACCAGACCCAATCTGAAAGATTAAGGGCCTGGCCACGAATAACATAATGGCCCAACTCGAGGGGCGGCACCAAGCACCCATTTGAAAATCTCACTGGACGCAATAGGATAACACTATACGATCAATTTTAACTGACTGATTCCGGACTTCGACGCAATTGGATAACACTACAGTACGTCTGTCATCTGTTTAGCTCGCCTCTGGCCCACCTATATCAGATACACAGATATGATTGGTTCCCCGCGATGCAAGGGGCAAAAGTTACGTGCATCATTACTCGTTGCCAGAGTCTCTCGCTGAGCAAATGCTTCCGCGAGAACTCTGGATTCCCAGGGTAACAGTGATATTTTGATAAAACCACAATAGTTTGCAAAATTGTGTTTTAGCAATTGGAAAAAAACTGTAAATGCAGGCAACAATCATAACTCACACACTCAGTCATCTGGGCTCTCCAAATAAAAAAAAATTGACGCTAAAAAAGTTTCTAAACTTAGTTAGAGACATTCTTGAATTGTTTGTAAGTTCGTTCAGTTGCATTTCCGGTAGCCTACAACATAGTTCAGCGGTGAATCATGGAATGCAGGTTCTCAGCTCCTCGTTTGTGCAAACGGTCAACACAACACTGTAATTGTAGCGGCAAATATATAGCTGCGACTTCATGATTATGTGTACTTTTAGACAAAACAGCAGTAGGGTACAACCGGGACGATTGAAACGGGGGACGAATGAAACATTCCGGTTTTCTCCGAGTGCAACGATGATAGACAGTCATCATTTGGACAAAACATAGAGCATATTAACCTCCGTTGCTCAGCCAAATGCCTTCCTGTTACATCCTAGTATCACGGAGTTACAGGCGATAAACGATTTTTGATGGTCACAAGTTTACTTCATTAGCGTTTTTTTTTTTTTTGATTATTAAAGAGTGTTTTTCATTTAAAGGTTTGACTTCATGCTTATTCAGTAGAGCATTTAGTGCTCTCCCCAATCCCAGACGTTCACATAGAGTGGCGAAGTCCCGCCCCTTCTACTTCCGGTCCATGGGACCTATCTAAAAAATAGATGTACCGCATATTATCTTTTACTCCATCCCCCACTCTTGAAACTTTTGTGTATGCTTGTTTGGCATGCCTGTGTGTGTGTGTATGCGGCTGCAAAGTAGCCTACTGGCGCTGCAAAGGTGAATAGATTGTAGAATAGCCAAAAAAGTTGTAGCATTGTTATAAAACCTTCACAAGTAGGGCAGTTCATCACAGTTCATCCATTGCAACTGGATTGATGAAAGGTCACTTACACCCAGAGCCGGACAGTAACGGAGTACATTTACTTAAGTACAGTACTTGAGTACAATTTTGAGGGATCTGTACTTTACTCGAGTATCATTTTTGGGGAGTACTCATGACTTTACTCAAGTACATTTGAGAGGCAAATATTGTACTCTTTACTCCACTACATTTCTGTCCATAACCGTGAGTACCCGTTACTTCTTCTAAAAAAAAAGGAAAAAAATAAAAATCTCGGAACCCTCAATTTGTTGTTTCCCTCTCAAACGTGATTGGATTGTGCAGGCACCACTGATTGGGACAGCCTATCAACAATCACCTTCAGCTTTCCGCCAAAGTCAACTCTATGGTCAGATTTAGATAAGAGACGAAACCATGGATGAAGATGCAGCTGGTCCATCCCAGGAATGTGCCAACCTGTGGCCCCACTTCTCCAGATTATTTCAATTTTCTGAACAAGTTAATAATAGTTTTCGCTTCAAGTGTTTCAATTACAAAATATTTTGTATTTGAAATACGTATTTTAAATCAGGGCTTTGAACCGATTTTTTTTCCAATGGAATTATAACGTTTCCGGTTATGAGTTCCACCAATAAATTGACGTTCCCGAATGTCTGATGTGATGTCACACAGGAAGTGAACTTCAGCCGTCATGGTAACGTGCGCAGGAAAATAATTACTTTTTTTTTTTTAGTTAATTAGGCAACGAAAACTTTGAGGAACGAAATAAAACCGGTATTAACCGGTTACCATTATTTTTAAATAAGTGTTCCTGTTCCAGAACATAAAATAAAAAAAGTTCCCGGTTTTCGTTTTCGTTCCTTGAACCGGTTCAATGCCCTGTTTTAAATACATGTATTAGAAATACTGCCCATCCCTGGCAACATGGTAAAAAAAGATGAAAATGATTTGATTTTACTTTCAATTCCTTTTACATTCTCCAAGGTATTAACATTTACATTTTTCATAACTCCATGTAGGACGTTTCTGTACATAAATGTAAGCACTGTGGCAGTAGTAATGCAATATTTAGAAAATGTAGGCTACTCTTGTACTCTTGATACTCAAGTACTTTTAAAAACAAGCACTTCAGTACTTTTACTTAAGTAGACATCTGACTGTTGTACTTTTACTTGTACTTGAGTAAAATTTAGCAAAGGGTATCTGTACTTTTACTCAAGTAATGAAGTTGTGTACTCTGTCCGCCTCTGCTTACACCTGTAGGCTACATTGTATTTGTGAAAAGCAGAAGGTATCAGCATAATGTTATTTATTTATTTATGTATTAATAAACAAAAACATCTCTGTCAGTTCCATGCAGTTTTCAACAGCTATCAAAAACAAAGGTCATTTTTGGATGGATGGATTTTTTGTGAATGTTTCTTCTTCTACATAAGATTTTAGTCATCTTTAGTTCATGTGATACTTTATTGTCAATGCACAAATTAAGTACCAGTAGTCTGAAACGAAATGCAGTTTTACATCTAACCAGTGGTGCAAATAACTGACATGTCCAAATGGGCCTTCATGAAATGCGTCTAGACTGTGACACATTTTAACGGGCCAAGCTGAAGAGCTGTTGTTCGTGCAAATATAGGCTGATTCATGTTCCCTTGCATTGTGTAACTGAGGTCCATGGCTAGTCTGGCTTTAACCAGACCAAGCTCAATCTTTTAAGAAATCAAAAAATAAATCGACGGCAGATCAGGCTGGGTTCACCCAGCCTAGTCCATGGTAGGCGCCCGATATTGTTTAATTTTCCGATTGAGATATCCATGCTCTGGCTATTCTAAATGCAAAAATGCATCAGGGAGTTATGACAAAACCGTGACTGTTAACAAACTAGATCCTAATAGAAAGCTGTTAGCTTCCCTAAGCTACAGGTATAAGGTAGGCCTATTTACAACATAAATTGTCAATGCTGGCGACACAAATAAAATCTCCTTTGGAAACCAATGGCTTACGCCTTACAGTATCAAGCGGACTTAAGCTGCCACATCGTGGCGAAAAGTTGTAATACAATTCACGCAGCTCCATGAATCACGGAAAGCGCGAATGAAGTAGCCACTTCTAAATGGGACCCACTACACAGTAGCTTAAGGTTTGTTGCTAAAGCAGCCATAATGAAAGCCATAATGAAGGTGTCATTGTTTGGCTTTTTAATCTCACAGACTACAACTACCAACCTGGAATCAAAGCACATCGATTCCCCTCTCACACCCTGCACGCACTTAAAACAAATAAACAGGCGTCTCAGTCTCACGCATGTAGCCTATAGCCATAGGCAAAACTGTATCAGACCGGTGTAACGTTGGTAAATCATCCATTGCACAGAATGATTTTTGTAGCACGTGCAACAAATAATATTAGGATTATCACGGGTGTGTTAATTTTGAAAATAGAGTATTGAAGTAGCTTAGTGGGTGTTTGGGAATGAACGTTAGCTCAGATGCTTTTTGAGACTTTTTGTGGTCTTAATGCAACACTTTGCAAAGCACTGACAGGGCCACCAAGGACTGTGACCAAATCAACAGAAAAAAAAAACCTATTTAGCAAGCAGAAATGTCCCAGCCCGGTGTTTGCATCATAGATAGAAAGGTTATCTTTCAGGTAGGCTATATTTTCCATTAGAAAACCATCGCGTGTTTTTCAACCACTGTGCCGGGGCACACTAGTGTGCCGTGAGAGATCATCAGGCCAAATGTCACTCACTGGTCCAGAAAAGCAACTGTTGCATCAAATAATAATAAAATTTGGTGCAGTTCTGAACAACTTAACCGAAGATAGGGGCGATTAAAGCAGAATGATATTGCATTTTCATTTTTTACCGGGGGGGGGGGGGTGCAAATCACAAATGAGTGATTATGGGCCAGGTTGATGTGGGCCCTTGAGACCAACATACCATAAAAAATTCTTCATCCTCAGTGCCACGGTTCAGGTAGTTATTTAGGAAAAACTGCATTTTTCGGGTTTCGGGGGGCCCAGCGCGGTGGGGGAGTGGCCGGGGGACCAAACAAAATTTTTCCATAAAAGTCTAGTGGGGCTACATACCCACCAAATTTCATGTGCCCCGGTGTTTTGGTGTCCCGGGTATCGTTGACCAAAAATTCAGGAAGTAGATGACGGAAAAAAAAAAAAAACTTTGACAATCCCTATATGACCGCTTCGCTAGCGGCGGTCATAATTATGAACGGGAGTTAATGGAGAGATAAAAATTATTTTTTGGTCCAGTTTGAATTGTGCCACGAATTTCACATATGATGTGTGTGAATTTAAAAGACAATTTTTCACGTCAAGAAAGTACTGTTGTTTGATAGACTTCAAAAGTTATGTTGGTTTTGTGCGAATCCACTCAGTGGACTACATCTCTGGTCTCGAACGATGTACGTCACCAACGTAATGAAACGATAAGAGCTGTTATGCTAGTTAACGGTTGCATCTTGCTGCCTGCTATGTCACTTAATAGTATGTAATGTAGTCTATGGACGAATACAACTTACCTGATGTGTTTAATCCTCTGACTCATGGTATTTTCTTCGGCAAGGAAAGCCCAATTAAGACCTGTTGCTGGTATGCTTGTACAATCTAGTGTGCCTGTGAATGAGCTAACGTCCCTAGCGCGACTGATGGGTTTGTAGTCGTTGGAATTACGATCTTTCACAATGTTGTAATTCAATAGTTACGAAACAAACTGCAAATTTCTTTACATGAAAAATTGTCTTTAAAATTGACAAACATAATTCAAGGCACAAGTCAACCGGGACCAGAAAATAATTTATTTTTCGCCATAGACTGCCGTTCAAATTTTTTTGAAAGATAGGTCCCATGGAGGCAAACGGAAGGGGCGGGACTTTGCCACTCTATTGCATGTTTGTAATGGATGCAAAACCTATAATGCTAGATGTCTATGGCGGGACGATTGAAACACCTGTTTCATTTGTCCCGACCAGGCAGTAAACCCCATTTATTCTAAGTCAATGCACACATATCTGTGTTTATACTATATTTTATGCAGGTGAGATATGGAAAAGCAGTTTTAGAAAGATGCAAATATATTTGGGGCTATCAGGTAGGGGGTCGAGTTTTGCCATGTTAACCTATGAAGGGCACTTATTTGGATGTGTGGTGGCTTTAACCACGTAAAAACAGAGTGAAATAACATTTTGTAATATAGAAACATTATATAATTCTAAACATGCATTATTCTAGCTATATTAATGGCATAGTGCATGCTATTTCCATAACCAATGAGTTGTTAACAGACATGAACCAAGACATATAGCCCAGCAGCAATCTATCTAAAATAACACCTACTTGAAGTACCATTTATGATATGTTGTCAAATATTGAAATTGTGGGAAGTTTACATAATTTAAGCTGTATGTTTCATTCGTCCCCCATGTTGTTTCATTCTTCCCAGCCAGGAGGGACGAATGAAACAAAATGCACGTTCGACTTCTCCTTAAAGGGACACCAGGCAACGTTTTCGTGTTAATTAATCATCTTCGTAAGTCGGTATATGGTTAAATGACTCATTACGGGGCGAATGAAGGCTCTCTCGCCCGCCCCTACTGCCTGTAGGAAGAATATCCCACTTGCAAGTTCGGTGTATCCTACCCGCCGACCGAAGCAGGATCAGTTTACAGCACAGAGGCAGGCTAACGAAACGCTAGAGATTGTTGCAAACGTGTGTATAATGGCAGAGCCGGCGAAGAAGCAGCAAAAACCCTTGACGGAAGACGCAAAGAAAAGAAAAACAGCTTCAGACTGAGCGAGGGGGAGTTTCGTAGAGAAAAAGCATCAGGCTTGCCTGGTGTCCCTTTAAATAACTCTTAAACGGTTTTGTTCAGAGCTGTAGATGCAACTGTATTTGACAGAGGATAGATGTAGGTTGCTAGAGACAAAATATTAACTTTCAGTGTTCTACGATGTCTTTGTAAATTACATTTAATTAAGAAGTGTTTCATTCTCCCCTAGCTAATGTGTTCATTCACTTTGACATTGAATTGACATATTGAAGGTAAATAGAGTAGACTACAGCTAGATCAGCTAATTTCTTTTTTAAAAATGTGTTCATTCATAAAGGAACAAAGACCCAGTAGGCTATGCCGACAAACATGTTTAAAGGCTTGGCAGAAAGATTATATTGATGAAAAGTTTTCAAGCCCCCATTTTGCCTAGGCTACAGAGCCATAATCACTCTGCTTCTAGCCAAGAACGAGTGACTGACTTAACGACAGACCAAAGTGAAACAGGTGGGGGGTCTTGGCGTGAGAACGAACGAACAAGACAGATTGAAGAGACATTTATTAACCTGGCATGACACAGAAAATACAAAGACAGCATGCATTTACCATTAGACAGATATTTAAATGTAAATGCCAATATTGAAATGCAAAATGGAATTGTTAATGTAAACTATTATCGTTTTATCGTATGCTCTCCCACTACTCTCACTAGCCCATTTGTTTTTTTTCATGGAAACGGTTGCTATGCTTTCATGCCCCTCATTGGCTAATTCGATGAGAACGTTTTAGAAACAATACAGACAATAGCATACGATTGGTTTGGCTCTCGCTTTAGGAAGCTGGGCCATAGGCATTCACAGCAGCACTAGGTCATTGTGATTCAGCGACGAACGAAAGAACGAACAAGAACTGGAAAGGCGAAACAGTTCAGGTCGTTCATTTTAAAGACCTGTTTGAACAAACTAGTTTGTTCGCGACCGACCCACCTCTACTGATCACATTTGATTTATTCTCTGTGAACAGGTTGCAACTAGCCTGGCTCCACCCTCCTACGTACTTCCGCTCAATTTTAATTTGCCTTCAGTACATCGTCTGGGATTTCGGTATATTCGCGGGTTTTCTCAGGCCAAATTGTACCTGTCCAATCAGCGAACAAAGGAGGTGGCTGAGAACGATGACGTTGAGGTTGTGCGCTAGTTTGAGCAACAGAGTACTCGCCTTCAAGGAAGTTAACGCTTGGCAATGGAAAGTGGCCAGACTCTCTGTACATTATGAAATCTACGAGAGTATGGTAGGGCCAGGCTAGGTTGCAACCTCAACTAAAAGAAAATATATGTTCTAATAGGAATCTGCTGCTAATCTTTTAAACAATTGTGTCAAGCTATTTTGGTACATATGCTTTAAACATTCTAAGAAATAGCCTACATAAAAACACTCTTATTGTGATGAGTGGGCTATTTATTATGTCCCTCTCACACAGCTTACTCTCCTTCAACTGAGACAGGGTAAAAAACATCAGCATGGCACACAGCTCCTCTCTGTTGACGGAGAGGTGAGAAATGTTGCATGGCAGCAGCATGCATCTTGTTTTAATGGAAAGATGGGGACAAAAAGAAAAGCTGATTGATACGTGAAGATGTGATTTGATGGAGAAGCCGCAAACAAACACATTTATCTCCTGTAATCCTCCATTATCAGGCCATTCATACAGGCAGGCAGTCCGTCTTTTTCTGCTTGTTTAATTTCTATTTGAGTTCAATAATTTCAAGAGCTTTTTAAAAAAACGCTCAGTGGAGTGGAGACGGTTTTCTTCAGAACACAAAAGCATTTGGAAGAACAAGCAAAGCCCTGAAGGGACTTATTTTACTGATAATGACCGGCGTTCCATACATTATCCCGCATATTATATGGACACTTGCCAAAACGAGGCTTTTGCTGAGAAACAAATAGTTCGCAACACACGCTGGACTTGAATCAAACATTCTTTAGAACACAGCTGATCAACCGTCTGCTTTTGAATGAAGTGCTGATGCTGGTGTGCCAGTGCTGGACTCTGTCAGAGTTTTCACCCCTTTGATAGCACCACCTCTATGCCCTCTGGCATGTTCTCTTGGACAGACGGATTGTCTGATATTGGCTCCAGGCCACTGGGGGGCAGCACTTTGCTGCAGGCCCCTATTGCTGCCCTACAGCCCTGCTCCACAGCCTGCCCCCTTGGTGCAGAGTTTAGCAAGCAGCCCATTGTGTGTTTGGGGAAGGAAGGCAGCATCTATAATCAATGAGCTGCTGCCGCACTGCATGTGGGGCAGAGCATCTAGCCAGGCTGTCAACAGATCGCAGAGTCTCCATTCTCTTCTTTCCTTCTCACGGCTTCAATTCGCAATTCCCAGTGTCCACCCCACATTGAATGGGAGACTGGCCTGTGGTATAATCAGGATTCCAGTGAGGGTGTTGAATACCAATCTACTTACCAATACCCCCAACCCGACTCAATCCAAACTGGTCTGGGGAGAGAGAAGTGGGTTGGTATTGACCTGCTGGTTGCGGCCAAGGATCCCCCTGTACACTGCAGCGGATTCTCATTTATCTGATGATAAGAGGGCATTTGTGTTGACTATTACTTACTGTACAATAATGCTCATATGTTGTGAGGCCTTTCTACTATCTCTGTGTTAAAGGGACACTTCACCGATTAGCATTAAGCTTTATCAATAGAAACCCAGTAGTATTTTTTTTACTTCCCTCCCTCATGTCCCCCTAAGATGAGAGATGTCTGTATTTTTTGTCTGGAAAAAAAATCTTCCGATGGCGCAAAAATCATAATTTCGCCAAATCGGCTGAGAAAATGGCAGTATGTAGAGCACCATAGCTTTGCGCCACACATGGAGGGTCCTGGATACATATTTCAGGAAGATCCAGAGGGCAAGAGACTATGTTCGGAATATCAGCCGATTTAGGGTTTCTGATGGTCAGTAGCCTAACGTTACTATGGCTATCGAGAAACTGTTGATGCTCAGTATGAGCTATAGCCTAGGTCTAATAAGTTATACATTGTTGGGTAACACTTTACTTTAGGTTTCTACATAAGAGTGACATGACACTGTCAGAACCCTGACACTAACCCTAACTTGTCGACAAAAACCGAATGACACTTGACAGAAGCAAGTGACAGAAGCGTTATGTCATAAACTTGTTTATAATGTTTATGACACGTTCATGACAGTGTCATGTCACTCACTGTAGATACCTTCAAGTAATGTGTAACCCATTGTTCGTATATGTCTTTTTAATTAAAAGTTCAAATTCATGTTGGATGTGGTTTATTTTCTTATCCTTAGTGTTGCTCCATTAGAGTAGCCTATTAGAGAAATAGTAATTCCAATTGGGGAAAAAGGTTGATGACATAATGTTTAATTCCTCCCTAATGGTTCAGATGAATGAAACAGGCATAGGGGACAAAATAAACATACAAAGGATACAGTTTAAGATAACATGCATAGTTTAACCTATGTAAATGTCCAACAACTTCGTTATTTTACAACATTCTAAATCAGGGGCGTTTTTCTTACGGGCAGTAGGCTAGCCTAGGCTTTGGCCTGCCACCGTGGGCGGCACAACGGCTTTTTTTTTTAGCTTTCATTTGCTCTAATCAGTTTTCTATCGCTCATCAAGTCAATCATACAGTACATCACTGTAGGCTACAGGTAGGCTCAGGTAGGGCTCACACACACACAAGAAGTATAGGGGAAGGAGGAGGGGTGGCTGGGGGATGACTGTCTCCCTGGAGTGGGGAATATCGCACAAACGCAATTAGTAGCACATTAGTTAAATGTCGGATATGCTAGCCTATGCTGTCAATTCGCGGGGCATCTGACATGGAAATATGTAAAATGCGTGATTTTCAAACAAGTAGCCTAATGATCGTTTTAATTTTAGAATCCTTATTAATGCCAAAATGTTACATTAATGTGTCCCTCTCCCTCAAAATGTTACATTAATGTGTCCCTCTCCCTAAAAATGTTACATTAATGAGTCCCCAAAATACATTTTTGGCTTTTTCTCTGTCAAGAAGGCACTGACTTCAATGATGACTCCACATTTTTACTACATAAATGACCCAATTTAAATACACATTCATCTTCCCACTGGTGAAATGCTCCTTTAAGTGCCTAAAAGATCCCTGTCTGACAGATCACATTATTGGAGTTAGATGTCCTTCCTATTTGCCTTTGAGTCCCAGCCTTTTTCTGTAGGGACATGCCTCTTGCCTCCCGTTTGGAGTGAACACTTTCAAAACGATTAATTGTGCTCAACCAATTCACAGACCACATCTGTGCCAGACCAAGGTCGTTGTTATTGTTTTAAGTTTTTATTTTTTTATTATTTAATTAGTTGAACACAATAATATATTACGTTTCTCTATAGTTATATTATATTCATTATACAGTTAAGAACACAATTATTCATACCCCTGGCAAATATTGATTGTAATGTTGATTTTCTCTTGACGAATATGTTTGTTCTGACTGAAAAGGACACTGCCACATGGCTAAAGGTTGTAATACAATGGGATAGAAACATGGGTAACACTTTACTTGACGGGTGAGTTCATAACACATTCATAGCAGCTGTCATAAACAGCACATAAAACATTCATGACTGTTTCATGAGACATGACTCATCATTCATACCAAACCTTTCATGAATGTGGAAGACAGAATGACGACAACTTGTCAAAATAAAAGTCCATCAATCGCAAAGCAGCATTGCCGTTTTTGTTCCAACTCTCTTAACTGACCATGTCACATCTGAGTCAATGGGCTAGTCCAGTGTCAAAAAGACAGAACATGGTCAAGCAAATAATTTACAAAAAAAATGTATTTGTTTTATGATGTAAACTTTGCAGATAATTTCTCATCTTTTGCTACTGGGAATGTCCAACCAGTCCAGGTTACACAAATACAAGTCAGCTGAATGTAGGCTAGTTTACCTCCCAGTGTTAAACTCAGTGATTACAAATACTTCACAACTTGTATAGTAAAGTGACATTTGATGTAGACTTCATAAGATATTATGAAATATTTACAAAAATGGCAATGCTGCTTTGCAATTGATAGACTTTTATTTTGACAAATTGTCGTCGTTCTGTCTTCCACATTCATGAAAGGTTTGGTATGAATGTTGAGTCATGTCTCATGAAACAGTCATGAATGCTTTATGTGCAGTTTATGACGGCTGCTATGAATGTGTTATGAACTCACCCGTCAAGTAAAGTGTTACCGAAACGTGGAATAAAAAAGAAGCATTTTCATCTTTTTTAACATTTTAATGAAAAATGGCATGTCCAAAATTATTCGGTAACACTTTACTTGCCAGTATCGACATTCAACTTGTTATGACAAAAACAAATGTCACATAATAACAGAAGCGTTATGTCATAAACGTTTATGACACATTCATGACAGTGTCATGTCACTCTTATGTCGACACTGTCAAGTAAAGTGTAACCAATTATTCATACCCTTTTTAAATAATCAGTGGAAACATCTTTATGTGCATTCATAGCTCTCAAAATGGTTCTTATAATACCTACCAAGCCACCAAAGAAGATGAAAATGCTTCTTTTTCTGATTCCATATTTCCACCACATTGTCTTGCAACATTTTTGCATGTGCGATTGTCATTTTCAGTCAGAACACATACTGTATTGATAAAGAGAACATCAACATTAAATCAATATGTGTATATACACATTATATGAATTCCCAGTTCTTTATTGCAATTTATTGTGCTTCTTTTTCTGGAAGCCATTGTGGCAGATGCAGTTTTGGTCTGTTGGTGTGTTTCTGCCGAACAAAGTCATCAATGGTCTCAGCTTCTACTACCTCACCTGCTGAAGCCCTACAACCTACGGCCTCATCTGAGATGCCATCATACCGATGGCCATGGATTATTTAATCGCTTCCCTAGTGAGGCAGGGCACACACTTCCCCAGTAGTTGTTCACCATTCAGGTATCAACACTGATAATGGTGTGTGTGGCGTATCAGGAATGACTGGCATGGTTGAACCGCAGATGTGATAGCTACTCACTGTAGAAATTATGGAATATTTCTCCTTCTGTCTATGATTCATCTTCACCTGTGCTGTGCACAGAAAAAAAGGCCACACAAAGGTTCATTATTTGATTTCTTAAAGGTGGAAATAAGCTAAGTATCACCCTTGTGAACCTTGTTGTTCCTCGGTGCATATTAAAATGTAATCCTCTGATACTTATGCTCATCTCCATTTGACCTGCTCGTGAAAGTGCAGATTAGAGGGCTTTGTGTGGAAACAGCTTTTGTGATCACTCGAGTCTCTTTGATATGCACGTGGAGCTCTCACTGTCGACACCCACTGTTTGCCATGGAGGCCCAAGGAGTCCTGAGGAAGGCTAAACATAACATTTACCTCTTTTAATTATAGATTTTACTGTTCTGTTATATTATTATGACCGCCGCGCAGCGAAGCGGCGGTCATA
This sequence comes from Alosa pseudoharengus, assembly GCF_046254945.1. Lineage (NCBI taxonomy): Eukaryota > Metazoa > Chordata > Actinopteri > Clupeiformes > Clupeidae > Alosa > Alosa pseudoharengus. The sequence goes on from NW_027468859.1 coordinate 5,275,501, forward strand.
TAGGTTTAGTCAGATTTTTTTTTATTTATTTTTTTTATTTTTTTTTTATTTTTCGCATGTCCAAATTTCCGTCAAGGATTTCCGGGACACTGTAAGACCGGGGTACACGAAACTTGGTGGGCATGTAACCCCACATGGATAGCATGGAACCTCCTGTTTTCGTTTTGATCTGTAGCCCCCCCGCTGGACTGGACCCGAAAGGAGGGTAGGGCAGACACAGTTTTCTGTGAATATCTCGAGAACCGTAGGGTTTAGGAGGACCATTTTTTTTTGTATGTTGATCTCAAAGGGCCATGTCAACCCATTCCATAACCACTCATTTCATGAATAGCGTCACCTAGTTAAACACAAAAAAGTAAAAATGAGGTGTTGTAATCGCAGGTATCTGTGACCTAACATAGTCAAAACTGCACGAAATTGGAAGTGTAGGATCATTATGACACCCTCTGAATGCACGCCAAGTTTCGTGGAATTCCGTTCATGGGGGGGCCACACAATAAATTAATTTATGTTACTATACACCAACTGGCCTGTAGGTGGCCGGAGACAGCTTTCTGTGAATATCTCGAGAACCGTAGGGCCTTGGAGGTCCACCTTTTTTTTGTATGTTGGTCTTAAGGGGGCATGTCAACCTATCCCATTACCACTTATTTCATGTATAGCGCCACCTAGTTAAAAATTAAAAAGCAAAACATTAGGTGTTTTCATCACAATATCTCTGGCTGACATGGTCAAAACTGCACGAAATTGAAAGTGTAGGATCATTATGACACCCTCCGAATGCATGCCAAGTTTCGTGGACTTTCGTTCATGGGGGGCCTTACAATAAAATAATTTATGTGTACATTTAGTGACCGTACACCAACAAGGATTCCCGGGACACTGAAACACCGGGGTACACGAAACTTGGTGGGCATGTACCCCCACATGGATAGCATGGAACCATCGCTTTTCGTTTTGATCTCTGCGGTACATCTAGTTGCATAGTAATTCATGTGATTGCATTGACATCACATAGTCTTAGTGTTATAGTTTTGTGACCTTGAGGGATTGGCCTCTAACTAGGTGTGCACTCTGTTGATCAGAAGGTGGACATTACTTGATCAGATAACCACTCTTTTCGGTTCTCAGGCCTATCATGTCCACGCTGACCACCAGCATCCCTATCTTGCATAACCAACATTTTACCCTCAGTGAAAAAATGATGAAAGATATCAACAAAAGCTAGGCTCAAGCATCACATATCAGTCCAACGTGAAGCAACAAAACAAACCAAAAACAATTACTTTTGGTTGTTTTTTTATTTTGAAGTCTGAGCTACTATTCTGGGGATGAAAGGTAACTTTGTTGTGGCTTTGACCAGAGATAGCAATTACAGAGCTGTGTTTTATCCTTTAATGTGCTGTTTCCACTGTTTCCTCCTGGTAACCTTGTGAGGGTTGAACTGAATGGGGTTGTTACGGACAGATACCATAAACCACAGAGTGGCTGCTGGCTGTCTCGCTAGGACATTTTGTTATATATCTTTTTATTTCTTTATTTTTAAGGGATGGGTTTGCAGTGATGGGTGCCCAGACCTGTGTAATAAAAAGGACCCCCCACCTCCCCAAAAAAGATGAGGCACAGCAGAGATGACTCAATCTCTCCAGCTCAGTCCTCCATCAGAGCTGTTAAGTGGGAAGGTGATTGGGAGGCAGACAGTGCCAGGTGAACTCCCTTCCATCCGTCACCACATTTGTTCCCCTCAGCACTGGACTTCTGTGAAGGTTCTGCAACTGCTTTTTAGAAGTTTGACAGTTGGAACTAGAACATGGAACTGACGTAGCCTACTGTAAATCTCAAATGCTACTTGCTCATATGCAAAAGATCAAAATCCTAAACTTTCCTGTAACAGAAACGAGGCATGAATATTTACAACATTTACTTAACATAACCTAGCGCATGTTCTATGAATGTGCACAGCCAAAACTCAAACAGTTCTGTAGGTTTTGTGAAGAAAGACGCAATGACTGAGATATATGTCAGTTCACCTACAAAAAAGAACATTCCCTTATGGATGGCACTCTGAACAGGAGTCATTTAAACAATTTCTACTGCATACTGCAGTAAGCCCATGAGCAACGTGATGCAATGCAATACATGCCTGATCAAGATGCCGAGGCTATAGAGATGGAGGAGCACTGTACAGCTCCCTTGACCTTCAGAGAATCAGCATCTATAAGAATGACCTGTCCAATATGCTGTATATAGATTGAGGGCTGCGGTCGTGGTGTAGTTTTAAGAGCTTGCGGTTGGTTTCTCCTTCATTACCTCACCTGGTCTCTCTCTGCTGTGCGGTAGAACAGTTGGGGATTTTATATGTGGAGGAGGAGACCATATGGAGAAGTAGTGAAAAAGTCCCATTCCTGTAAGAATTCTGAAAGGATCTATAATCTGGACAGAAATCTATTTGGAACTGTGTGGCTGGAACATCAGATAGAGACTTTTAGGTCAATACAGATTCATACATATATAATCATATGAATGGAGTGGGTCCAGTGTGTTGAAATGAATCATGTCAACACTGAGAATAACTGGAATATAACATTTTATAAAGGTAAGGTCCAAGTGTCCACTGGGACCTGAGTTTTAATCCGACCTGCGGTCATTTCCTGATCCCACCCTCCTTTCCTGTCACTCTGAACTGTCCTAACTAAATTGAGGCAAAATGCCCTAAAATATACTTTAAACATGTATAAAGGACACCTTACTGGGCAAGACACAAACTTTCATATGCTGTCTAACTGGCTAACATAACACAAGTTGTACATATACACATTTACAACATACAGTATACATGTGTAAGAAGAGAGAGAGAGAGAGAGAGAGAGAGAGAGAGAGAGAGAGATTTCAACTCATCTTGGGGGGTGTCTGCCTCACAATGTCGTTGCCATAGTTCCCCTGGACCAAAGGTAAGACCAACACAGTTTAATACTTTCACCACCTAAATAGTTTATTGAAGACAGAACACAGACTCAAAACTAACAGCAGTCTGGATAACAGAGCAATTCCTGGAAAATGACTGAAGCCACAATAAAGCATAATGACCCTAACCACTAAGAAAATTGGTTTTCAGCGAATTAAATTCTCAGTCATTTTCTTTCTTACTATTGGATATATTTTTTATGTACACAGGACACAACAGACTATTTCAATTCTAGATAGGCTGATAATGAGCAGACCGTTAACGTCTTTACAAATCACAGGCTCATGGATCACAAAATCCCAGTGATCCCTTTGTCCACAACAAAACATGAGCACAGCAGATTTTGTATTTTTTTTCAGTATGCTTTGACAACAATGTCCTTGTTGAACACCTCTCTCCCAGCAGTGCATTGATTGCTAAAGCTTGTATCTTAGGAAGTAGACATATCTGTCTTGAAAGACATGTCTCAGAAAGTAGAAACCGCTGTCTGTTTTGAAGAAAGTAGAAACCACTGTCTGTTTTGAAAGATTTGTCCTCCCACGGTGGGCTATCCTTTTATCCTTATATATATATATATATATATATATATACACACAATCTATTTTGCAATTTACGTGTAAAATGTGTGTGTGGTGTGTGTGGGCCCCACACTGATACTTTCTTGTTGTTGTTGTTAGATTAATGTTCCCTTTCCTTGACCTCTGTGTGATTATCTCGGAGATCATTGGTAGCTGACACTTGCTCTGCCAACGTCTGTATCAATTTATCTGTGTCGCTCTGAAGGACAGACTCGAACTTCCTGGCCTGGGGTGTGTGTGTGTGTGTGTGGGGGGGGGGGGGTTGTTTGAATTGGAATGAATCAGCAGAGGTGGTGGTACCTTTGCTATATGTGAAAAGTTAGGCTTGATTGTTCCTACATGCCCCCCGCCCTGCCTGTCAGAGTCACTCTACTGTCACTTGAGCTATATTTATGATTGCCTTTTCATCCTCAGGCTGCAGAGGGAGGGAGAGAGAGAGAGAAAGAGAGAGTGAGAGGGAGAGAGAGAGAAAGCGATGGAGGGAGTACAGAGAGAGAGAGAGAAAGAGAGAGAGAGGGAAATATTGTACTGTTTGGTCCCTAGTTGCAGTCTTGATAATATTACAAATGCACATGGGAAGATAACGACAACACTTTATGCCATCAACTTTGTCTCTAAATCAGCTGGGGTATGTTGAGGGCAAATCGAAGAGTTTAATAGAATTCGCAACTCAAAATATGAGTACAGTGTCATTTTGAGGATATTTACTGTGACACTAAATAATTAGCTGGCAATAAACAAATAAAGATCTTTGGAAGCATGCCCTCTAAATCAAAGAGGTTTATATGAAGGCCTTATGAAATGTAACAGGTATGGTAACGGCACAATGCGAATCGCTGACACGGGCGTTTTGTGGTAATTGAAAATAACTTTATATTCCCATAAAAAGTTTGATGATTGCTTTTTAAGACTCCTTCTTGCTTGACTCCGATCCCTCAAGCGTCAAATTAGGCTGTTAGATCTTGTTAAGCAGAATTGGAAATCTTATTTGTCTTCTGTTTGAGGGTGAAGAGCTGTTTGTCATGACATCCCTGGAAGAAACATCGAAAAAAGTTTTGTTGTGAATGAGAGAGCAAACACCACTTCAGTTCTGAGTGTTGGCCTGCTTTATCTATATTATAAGCAATAACATTGTAAAAGCTTGTTGTATGCAAAGAGTCTTTGAGAGACATAAATAAATATTGTAGAAGTTTGTTTATAATGAGAGCTGTTTGGTGTAGTCATTGAGCATGACTCAGACTTGATTGCCTTGAATAGGAAAATGATTCCAGTCACAGAAAAATTAATCTGCACTGTCCGTCATGACACTATTTCAGATTTTGGTTTACATAATTGGGAACACCCTCTTTTGATGTCATATTGACAATGTAATTTACTCTTAAGGGTGTTTAAGGTATGCCTGTATGTTGCACATAATTCTTCATGACTGTGCATATGACCACCTACAGTACACACAAACAAACACACACACACACACACACAAGTCTCTTTCTTTCTTGAATGACTAGACACACACAGAGAGACAAACACACAGATGTGTGATACTGTGGCGGTCCCTTTCTTTCTTTAAAGGGACACCAGGCAACGTTTTCGTGTTAATTACTCATCTTCGTAAGTCTATATGGTTCGTATATGGTTAAATGACTCATTACAGGGCGAATGAAGACTCTCTCGCCCGCCCCTACTGCCTGTAGGAAGAATATCACGCTTGCAAGTTCAGTGTATCGTACCCGGCGACCGAAGCAGTTTCAGTTTCCATCCTGTATCCACACCACACAGGGAGGCTAACGAAACGCTAGTGATTGTTGCAAACGTGTGTATAATGGCAGAGCCGGCGAAGAAGCAGCGAAAACCCTTGACGGAAGATGCAAAGAAAAGGAAAAGAGCTTCAGACCGAGCGAGGGGAAGTTTCGTAGAAAAAAAGCATCAGGCTTGCCTGGTGTCCCTTTAATTACAAGACACACACACACACAGAGACACACACACACAATACTTTTGAGATTCCTTTCTTTCTTTATTTATTGGACAACTGGTGGGTCACGGAACCGTTCTGGGGCACGTTTCCCAAAACCGTAGTTGTTAACTAAGTTAGCAACTTTATTGGATGCAATGCAATTTCCCATTGCCAACCAACTAAATGGTTTTGGGAAACGCACCCCTGGGTGGGTTGCGGAGCTTGTGGTTATTTTTTTATTTTTTTTAAATCGACTTTTAAAATGCTACCCTATCGGATATGTTGGACCTTTATTATGATAGACTTTATTTGTATGCCAGTCGTTGCCATGTACATACACAATGGTAGATACACAGGTAATATTAGACTTAATTTTAGTGGTAAATATGGCGAAACACAAGTAGCCTATATGACCCTGAATATTTGAAATATGGTTCACTTATATTGAGGACAAAAAGGGACAGAAGCCTCAGTGTGTGGTGTGCAGTGAACTGCTGGCACATGAGAGCATCATGAAACCATCAAAACTAAAACGCCACATGGACACAAAACGCCCTACCCTCAAAGACAAGCCTGTCGATTACTTGGAAAGGCGACGTCAGGAGTTGAAAACTCTGTGAATGTGTCTAACATCAGCGTGTTACAGTACAGGCATTTTGTGTGTCTTACCTCATAGCTCACCATAGTTGCCTAAAAAAATATGGGCTGCGCCTTAATGACCATGGGAAATTTAGGGTCCCAAGGCCAGATCAGTAAAGAAACACTGCTGTAGAAGTCCTTTTCTGTTTTTAATTACTGGATGTAGTGTACCTGAGCTGTACAGGTCCCTCTGGATTACCCTAAGTTCCACTGCCTTCGTTAAAGGTAGGTCCGAAATAGCCTCCACCATCTCCTGGGGCTCACTAACCATGTGCTGAAGCCTCACTTCGCCAACTTGAGTGCAGACGTGAAGAGAACACATCGACACAATCATATGCAAATACTGTACTCAGCAGCAAACCTGGGACTACTTCATAACCTTGCCGCTGCAAAAAAAAGTGCAAAAACCCTGGGATTGTATGTCCCAATTAACAGTGTTTGACAAAGCTGTGATACAAGCGCTTGTAATGCACCATGGATAGCTGATTGTCAGTGAAAAGCACAACCATATTATCATCATTAGAGTAATTACAGTTGTGTGGAGCTATAGTCCCGAGGCACAAAGCTTTCCCCTCCCCCACCACAGTCCTGATGGCGCTGAGACTCAGTACCAATGATGACTCACTGTTCCCCTGCTTTTTTCTTTATCAAAGGAGTGTTTGTGTACCAATCATTTTTTCCATCGCCTCTCTCGCTGATGAAATGACACTGCCACTGTGTGTAAGAAATGCACAGTTGGAGAAACGTGCAGCAAGCAGCATGTGCTTATGTGTCTGTATGTCTGCATTGGTGTTTGAAAGTGTGTAGAGTGTGTGTCAGTGTATGTTTGTGTAACCCACATGGATAGCCAACTTGCCCATTGTGATGTACCAATAGTTCTCTGGTGACCCCTACACGGGGCACGAGACAGGTTCAAACAATCAAACAATAATAATACTGTAAACAACTGCTAACTGTTACTTCAAATTAGAGACGGACGTCGGAACGGATAACTAACGATACGGAAAGATAGAAGAAGAATATTAATCAAAACAAGAATAATATTGACCAAACAGAAATCAAACACATTCTTTTGACCGAAAAGCTTCAATCCTGGTGAGTCGCTAACCCCAAATAATTATTTATTATGTAGGTTGCCAAGTCACTTAACAAAGACAACATTATTATCCTGATAACTGTTACAGATAAACCACTTCTTGAACAAAGACCTCGTTGGACCATTGTAACAGATGGAAATGTATTAATCACTCGAATCCTGGTGAGCTAGTATTTTTTTAATGTTTATATTGTAATCGATTTTTTCTATGTTGTGCTAAGCTAAGCTAAGCCACCTACACTGGAGACTAATGACCCTAAATACGCCCTAATGTATTTTTCGTGAGTGAGGGGTCGTGCGGGTAACATTTGCATGTGTGTATGGGTGTGCATCTGTGTGTGTCTTTTTGTGTGTGTGTGTGTGTGTGTGTGTGTGTGTGAGTGCTCAGAGTGCCAATGCATGTGTTTGCTGCATGCCTGCATGAAAACCCAAGCTGATATGAAATGCGGTTTAGCAAGCTTCATTATATCTTTAATACTTTCCAACATTAATGCATGAATAACCATCACAGGTTTTCATTAAATTGTGTGTTTGGCTGCCTGACAAGTCTACAATGATATCTCTTCCCCTCATCTCTTAACCTGAATTTGTTATGATTAATGTGAATTGCTGGAGATAATTGCATTTTCATAGAGTGCGATGAGTTGTGAAGGTCTTTGACAAATGGTGGCCATTCATTTCAGCCACAGTGTATATTGCAGGACCCAGGCAAGAGCCAATATTGCAGTGGTAGTGGCAAGGACACAAGTTTAAAATTAGTTTCTAATAGAATTACTTTCAGTGCCAGTGCAGACTCAACCAAACTGCGTCTATGGATTCAGGCTTTCTTTGAGAACTTTTTGGCAACACTTTATAAAGTGTCAGTGTTTCAAAGAGATACACTGTAAATCCTCCTGACTGAATGATTATCATCATAAAATGTTGTTGTTACTCATCTATGTAGCTATAACCACAAATCAAGATAGTGTATTGCGTACTGTACTGTATGCAGTGGCGGTTCTAGACCAAAATCACCAGGGGGGCCGAGGTGGGGCCAGTGTGTTTTTAAGGGGGGCACATTTATAACCATATACTGTATAACGGAAAAACGGGTCATTAGTTTATTTTTTACGTTTTATTTTACATTTACAGTTATTTTTCACAGCATGACATTACACTATCTCTTTAAATTACATGGTCATTATCTCACTGTAGTAACAAGGAAAAATAGAAAGAAAAAGATTCACAATGGTCTCAAAATCTTTTCAAAATCAAACCGTCATCATCTTACTCTAGTAAGGGCTAGAAAGAAATGAAAAAGAGTAGACAGAAAAAATTCACATGCTGTGAGTGGTCTCAAAATCCCATAAAGCATTTGCATGTGCACTTGGCTGAAACACTACAACAACAAGATTCTGCAATTGTGACTCATTGAGAAACGGTCTACAAATGCATCAAGGGTCAAAGCCTTGGACCTTCTGGATTCAATGCTGAGCACCCCAAGATTGCTCAGACGCTCCTCACTAATGGTAGACCGGAGGTAGGTCTTCACTAGTTTCAAGGTGGAAAAACTCCTCTCACAAGAGGCGGAACTCACTGGGAGTGCTACAGCTATTTTGCATAGTCTAAAGAGCTCAAAAAATACTTCTTTATATGGCTTAGTGAAACGTGTCAGTGCTACTGTGTCTGATGGCTTCTCAATCACACCACCCTGTACTTTTCTTTCCAAAAGTCTCTTAAATTGATGCAGCTCATGGCCCAGATCCTCAATATTAGCACCATATAAACGGCCAAAGTCAAACAAAGTGGTGTCTCTTAAAAAGGCATCACTCTTGGGATTGAGAGATCGGATACTACACATCAGCTCTATCCAGGGGTGATTGTCATACCAGCTGGCTTGGAAGCTGCGCCTCCTGTCCCCCATTAGTGTGGTGGGGAAGGTCTTGAGATGTGGCTGCACTGGAGTGTCATCCATGCACTTGCTGATATCTGGAGAAAGATGAATTCAGTTAATATGAGAGTGAAACTGAGGACAACATTAATGTATCATTATTCATTTATTAATGTATCTAGTTTACTTATTAATTATTATTTACAATTAGAGTTTACCCTTTACATGGACAGAGTATGAATTGTAATTAGGCCTACACTGCTTACACACACACACACTGTGCACAAACAAAACATCACATTCATGATGATAGCCCAGCCTACTAAAAAGAAAACGGAGAGGATTGTAACCTCTATGTCTCGCAAAGCATTGGCATTTTGCATTTCACAAATAAGCTAAATACTGTAAGCTACTCTCAGTTATTTCATACATTTCACAAATAAATATTAAGTTACATTGCTGCTCAACGAACTTTTAAGAAAGATGAAGGTTCTTAGTGAACATGACTGACATAGGCTAGGCTGACTTCACTGGCTTTGCTTATTCACAAACATAACAAGAGCAAAATGTGTGATTGAGCGTAATAAAAACATTGTAGTGAGGAATAACAGTAAAACACGAATCTGTGCAAACAATTACGAAATGAATCGTTTTCCTTACCTTCTCTGCTTTGCAGGTTAGTCCGTTCAGGGCTCCAGCTTAACTGTCAGAAGCAAAGTTCACAATTCGCGCCGCTGGTGGTCTCTTCAGGTTGCAGATAACAGCGTGTGTAGCGCGTTAATAAGTCCGTCTAAAAACACGTCGCGTAGGCTGCTCGCGTTAGTTCCGTTCTTCAAACGAGCGCATGTCGCATTGGCTGATCGGTGCATGGGCCATAACAGGGGCCAAGAGCAATTTTACAGGGGCACCGGCCCACCCTGCCCCCCGTCTAGAACCGCCAATGACTGTATGTCATAGTCATGGTCATACCTTGATATAGTGAAATTTAGAGTAGATTACAAAATTCTTCTTTTTGTCTTTAAAGCTTTAAATGGACAAGCTCCCCAATACCTAAATGAGCTTGTACACTTTCACTGCTATCATATGCTATTAATGGCTTTTAAATGAATTGTGGAATGTAATTATATAGGCTATATTGTACATATTATTTTAGTTTTATTTTCCTGTTGTGCTTTTTTGTGTTTTTATTCATTTTGTCTTCTAATATCTATGGATTTTTTTTTTAGCCTTTTGGTCAACCACAGGTTGTTTTAAATTGTATTATATAAATGAACTTGACTATGACTATGACTATACTAAGAACTACAATGTTGAAAGTATCTGTGAAAAGGAGACCTCTCCTTATCATGTCTCTGTACTCCTTGACCTCTAAATATGGTACATTGACCTCCAAGGCCATACATAAAGGACACTTAGGGCCCTATCTTGGCGATCTGAAATGCATGGTCAGTGTCGAAAAGCTTATTTTGGGGTGTGTCCAGTCCACATTCAGGGTTATTTTGTTATCGAACGTCAGGCGCATTGTTCAAACGGGTTGTTCTTCTGTTTCTTAATCAGTCATTGGTGTGTTTTGGGGCGTAGCATCCTTTAAACCAATGAGAGTGACATCTGTCATTCCCTTTAACAGTAAGCAGCGCAACTTAAAACAGCACATCTGTATTTTGCCAGTCAGCGGTGCTTTTAAAGGAATCTGCTTGCAAGCGAGACTGTGCGTCTTCAGCTGTGCTTTACATGCGCCTTTTACTATGGACCATTCACCCATAACATGTAAGGGTCGTCCAAGTGCCCACAGGGACCCATTTTCAAGTCTAAAGTCAAGGTTCAAGTCTGACCTGCAGTCATTTCCCGTTCCCACATCTCTCTCTCCCTCCTGCTTCCTGTCACTCTTCACTGTCCATCCAAATAAAGGCAAAAAGACCAAAAAATATACTTAAAAAACTAGATGTACCGCAGAGCGGTACAAAATATGACCGCCGCCCAGTCCGGCACATTTTTTCCACAAAAATAAGTCACACTTGGCAAATTGTGTTAATTTCCTCCTTTGTTCCTGCTTAGCTTCAGTAATTCAGCAAAGTCAGGGTATCTGCTGGTCTGGCTGCTGGCTAAAAACAAAAGGTGAAAGGCATATAGGATTCTAACTGTCTCACTGAATTGCATTATGCACACTCAATTCTCACTGGTATCTGCTAGACAACAAGTACCAAAACATGATTAGTTCATAGATTTCACATGTAAAATACATTTTATATAACCCCACCCCCATCTTGCCTGTTCATAATTTTGAGAAATTGTTGAATTGTGTGCATTTGTGCGTGTACCGTGTTTATGTGTGTTTGTGTGTGTGGGTGTGTGTGTGTGTGCGTGCGTGCATGTGCATGCATGCGTACATCTACTGTGTGTGTGTGTGTGGCATACGTATGATTACTGTGAATGTATGTGTGTGAATATCTGTTTATGCACATGTGTGCATATGGAATTGGTTAACATGACCCCTGGACATGTGGGTCATCCTCGGCCCTACGGTTCTCAAGATATTCACAGCGGGGGGGGGGGGGCTACAGATGAAAACAAAAAACGATGGTTCCATGCTATCCATGTGCACAAGAGTCGCACGTTAAAAAAAGATTTGAGTGTTCACGTGCACGGGAGAAGGTGGTCAGGCCGATGAAAAGAGAACCTTCTGGGGGAAGTGATCACTGGGGGAGTTGAACTGCGGTCCTGTCGGGTTGACCTGAGCCTGAAGACGGAATAGCTTGGAGAAGCTCCTTGTTGCTGACCTGAGCTTTATGGGGAGCTTTTGCCAAGCCTTAAAGGGAAACTTGGCAGGATTAGCTATATTTCCCCCTCTGCTGAAGAAATTGTGCATTATGCAATTTGAAACTGTGGAAAAAGGTAACGATAAAGCACATGGATTTGTTTACAAGCTAGCGAAACGGTTAGCATAAGTTCGGAAGAACAATGTGGATGTTACAAGGTAAGAAACACGATTTAGAAGTTTCTTGTTTGTCACTTCTCTTTCCGGGACGTATAGTCTCAATGTTGCAAGGTTGGTTTTCCGCCTGGGGATGTTAGGGGCAGCGGGGAAAGTCACAATTTTCACCGGAACAGGTAATTTAACCATCCAAATTATTTCTAAACGGGTTTATTATGTTAAAATAGTTGCCAAGGTCTCCTTTAAGAGAGCAGCAGTGACTGAGGTCATTCTAGAGAAATTCAGTGGTGGACCAGCCCGTGGCCTTGGGGAAAGGGCCTGTGGTCAGAGGCCCAGGTATCTGCTGGGATTGCAGAGGCTGGGTGAAGAAGTGTCAGAGGTGGCCTGTGTGCTGTGAACAGTGCAGTGTTGGGCCAAGAATGAGATTGGGCCAAGATTTTAGAATGAAGACATGGCAGTCACCCACGGGATTCACATGTTTCATTGCTCTGATTAGTTAAATCTATCATATTGCGCGCAGAGGCATTTTCCATCCCTTAATCGGTTGAAACACACCCCATAATCAAATATAAATGACTTATTACCAGGTTCAGATTCTGATAGGAATTCAAGTCTGGCTATACCAGGCTAGTTCCAGGACACTGTTTTAATAGAATGAGCTTTGGCTCATGTGTCTGTCAAGCTGTTAGCTGTGTCTGCAGGTGGGGTAATGGGTTAGTTGAACCACACCCACATGGTGCTCTCTAAAAGGGCCAGTGTTTTGGAGTGGGGGTAGACTTATTGACATGCGCAAGTTGTTGTGTTGTGTCCATTTGAAAACTGCTTGATAAATTAAAAAAGAGAGATTTCTGCCAAAACATATCCTGACAGTTTTTATCTTAAAAAAAGCAAAACTGGGGACACTTGTTCACAATATCTATCATATTATTTTGTGCTTACGCCTGAATAGTGTTGCCTTACATTTTTTGATCCAAGGTTTGAAGTTTTCTTTTTTATGTTGGTTTAGTCAAAATTCCTCACGACAATTTGTGTGCCCCCAACTTGAACCAATTTCTGTGGGAGATTAATTTTAAATAATATGCCTTTAACACGGTTAAACAAAGTAATGCATTAATGCTCAATATTTATAACGCTCCTTTATTGTGTATTTATAATCTGCTAAACAACTTCAGCACGTCGCTCCTGCTGTTTTCAAACGTCCCTTTATCAGAGGCAAGGCGCCGCGGTGGTACACATCAAAACATCTGTCAGCTGAAAACTGTGTCGCGACTGTACCGCTGAGGAGATTACGGCTGGGAAAAACGCTGCAAGTGACACTCTCCGGCAGCTGCCAGTGCCGTGCTCTCAGATGGTTCAGCAGCATTTGATGATGCTCCTCTGTGTTAGCGCGCCACCTATCCTTAGCGAGCCCCACAAGGCGCGAGCGAAGACTCGTGTAGCAAAATGTCATCCTTCAGCGATCGCTGGCTCCCTTGAAGAATTTTGGAATCGAGCAAGAGCAGAGAGATGAGGGGGTAAAATGCTTCCACCGTAGACTCTGCTGATAATGAGATTCTAGGCCGGCGTGGGAGCGCCAGCCAGGCAGCCGAGCAAAGGGAACAGAAAAAGCAGCGTCGAGCACAGAATAAAAAAAATCTGAATGGGGCCCCTGTAGGGAGAGAGATGACATAGATAGAAAGGGATGCAGTTGAGGTAGTCGCAAAGATCAGGAAAAGTTTGAGTTACAACAACTCCGAGATAAAAACACCACAGAGCTGTTTTGGTAAGACATAGAGGGTGTCACAGTGGGAACGATGCATGACTGTGTGAACTTCACCTCCCGCAAGCCCAAACTCCTCCAAACAGACACATCTTCCTGTCGCCGCTCGACTTGCCGAGCCAGTTTTCTTGGGCTTTGACGTAAGTTTTTTGTGTAATGCATTCACATGACGTCTTCACATGTGCGAATTAAAGCAGCGGGAAGTGATTTCTCTGTTGCACCATCTTAGGCTGAGAGAGAGTGCACGAGTGAGAGAGAGAGAGAGAGAGAGAGAGAGAGACTATGTCAGAACGTCTAAAACTTCACAAGTTTCGGGCCTCAGTGCAGGCCGCTAGCGAGGTGAAATCTCACGGATCCTGCAGTGTTGATCTGCTCATGAGGATCCTGCAGTGTTGATCTGCTCATGAGGTGTATCAACGTGGCCTTGAGTCGCCACTCGGAGAGGGATTGCATATATGCTAAAAATATATCTCTGGCTCGACGAGAGCCAGTTCCGCTCTTTCGTTATTCTCAGGCTCCCTCTGGAGTTGGAGGTTTGATTTGATTTGTCAGTAAGGAGCTACTTGACGCAGATGCAAACTGATGTAATGGGCTGCAACGCAATTAGTACAGACAAATTGAAACTAAATGTCAAAACTTTTCCACAGGAATTTGGACTGACATAAATGGCCTGATACACCCCTGAAGCAAAACTGTAACCGCCTGCAAAATTAGATAGCCACCGAAATCCCCGAAATGTGAATAAAGCGGGGCCTATATGACATGGTAATACTGAGATCAGTTCAAGGAGCCATTTAATGGAGAAGAGCAGTGTGCTTACAAAATATGTTTTATCAGTGCGGGATGTAAAGTGGTTTCAGATGAAATCTACTCCTCAGTAGCATGACTCCCAATCCAAAAATGCTGAAAAAACTCCACAATTTATTATCATGTGTAACTTATTTGAATGATTATCTAGACAAATAAAAGCTTGCCTGTGGGGGGCTGTGGCTCAGCCAAGGGTGACGGCACCAGCTGGCATGCTGGCAAGGATTCACTTCAGCACCGCGGTTAGTGGCATCACGAGAGAGCACGTGCGGAAAGCTGCATCTGGGCCGTGCTGGGGAGGAGAAGTCAGCTCAGACCAGTGAGAGTGGTGCTCCCTCGCCAGGGAGGCTCTGCAGCAGGTGGGAGAGAGAGAGAGATGCAAGGACACAAAGACACAGCGTGTCAAATGCCCCTCCTGTCACAGACACACACACACACACACATACACACACACACACATACACACACATACACACGCACACACACAGCTGTCTATGGTGCACAGTGAGTGGCTCCAGCTCTGGGGGGAGAGCCTGAAGGTGTCACCCACCCCTCATGGAGAATCAGGTCACATTTTCACATTCTTGCACACACCTGCAGTTTCAATATGTCTTTTTGGAGTATACTTCAGTTGGAATTGCAATGATTTTATTTGAGGATTTCCCATGTCAAAAGCATTAAGTAAAAAAAGTTCCTTTGGCCATTATGTATATTTACTTTTAAATACAATAATCTCTCAGACATAGTGGACCCTATTCTTATTAGTTTGGTTTTACATATTTTACTGAAACCATTAAGTGCACTGTTGTTATTAACTGTGAACCAAGCCTAGGTGCACAGCAGATGTTTAATTACATACTGTTCTAGAGTGAGCTTTTAAAAGGCAAGGCAAGTTTATTTATAAAGTGCATATCATACACATGGGGTAATTCAATGTGCTTTACATAAACAAAAGCAAAGAATAATAGTAAATAAAAGCATACAAGGACAACAGATAAACAAACATAGTTTAAAATAAAATAATTAAAAGACATAGAAGACAGAGTAGAATGATTTAAAGACAAAATGCATAACAACTTCCGATTACTGGAACAAAGCCAATAACACAACCTTATGCTTCGCCACGCTTCCAGTGCTGCTGCTCCTCCATCCACACATCTACACGATTAAATATGTGCTATATATCTGCACTCCTTTCTCGTCTGCTCCGCAAACATACGTATATCATCTACACGATCAGGGATGTAGTGGAGGCTAAACGCAAGTAAACACAGTTTATCCACCTCTGAAGTTTCAGAAATAGAGTTTATCCACCTCTTATTAGAATTTATCCTTCTCTCAAAAGAGTTTATTCACCAATAGCAACTTTTAACATTAAAAAAATCACACTGTATTATCCCCATTTACAATTACGTACACTCATCAACACTCTAGGAATCATTTAATACCATTGGTATTTGTCAGGAACCTGCCTGGACTTTGGCCATCCTGGTGGTCATTCTGTGTATTACTTTGTGTTTGTGTCTTATTCCCTTGTGCCATGTGTTCATGTTTACCTGGTCATGTGTTCTGTTCTTGCCCCTTGTGTATTTCCTGGTTTGTCATGTGATGCCTGTGCTATGTTTGTCATGAGATTCACTTCCTGTTTTTTGTTGGTTTGCCATGTGCTTAGTGTTTCCATTTTCCTGTCCTGTCTGCCTGTCCCCACCCCTTGCCATATTTGGACTTCCTGCCCTCCTGTTTGATGTTTGTCACCTGGGCCCTGTTATATCCTCATTGTCTGTAACTTGTCTTGTATTTAAGTCTTGTGCCTGCCTTTGTTCTCTGTCGGATCGTTGTCTTTTCTGTCTGTTGTTAGTGCCTGGTAACCAGTAAGTTTTGCTAAGGTTATTGATTTGTTTTGTGATGTTTGTTTGACCCTGGAATCCTGTGTTTTGCTGACTTACTACTCAGTTAATCGTTTTTGAGTCAATAAAAAGTTCTTCTCAGAGAAATCCACGTTTTTGGGCGTCCTGCATTT
>NW_027468859.1:5297120-5464620 GCF_046254945.1 Alosa pseudoharengus
TGAAGGGACATTGATTATAATTTGACTATAGCCAAGAAGTGCATGCTCAGCCTTTCAGCACGAATCCCGCTGGGACTACCTCTTGTCAAACACACCACGTGTGCACAAACTCTGCAATTTCTTCTTCTACCTTTTTAACGTAATCTCACATCTCTTTTTTCTCCTCGTTGTCGCCTCTTTCTTTCAAATGTTTTGATCGTGTGAAAGGGATTCAGTAATCAGAGCTCGTCTAAAGACAAAAGCAAAGGGTTTTCATTGGCCATGTGTTTTCTTCCCTTTCTTTTTTTTCAAAGGGTGGAATAGAACACAATTAAACCCATTAGTGGGTATGGGAGAAAAGGTACAGTGTAAGAAGGAAATCAACGGGAACAGCAGGTCTGAAGGTCACCACATCTCTCTCTCTAACCCTCTCTCCCTCGCTCTCTCTCTCTCTCCCTCGCTCTCTTTCTTTGTCTCTCTTTCCATTGCTCTCTCTCTCTGTCTATCTCTCTTTCTCGCTCTCTCTCTCTGTCTCTCTCTCCCTCGCTCTCTCTCTCTCTGTTTCCATCTGTCTCTTTTCTTCTCTTTCACTGTCTTTCTTCATCTCCCCTGTCATAATAACCGGTCCACATCAAAGCACACCATTATTCAGTTGTGCCGTACATGTTGCAGGACTATTATCCTCTCTGGATGGCTGCATCAATAGAAACATAATTTAATTAAAAGCATTATTTCCAGGTTTAAAGTGCAGACACGTGCACAGGCACAATCCGTGCTTACAAACCCCCCCCCCCCCCCCCCCTCTTTGGCATGTTGTGGGGTGTGAGCTTGAATACAAATGTGTCCACTGGAAATGGACAAGTGTTTGTAAAGCCACCCTTGCTTTTTTCCACAAGGGCTGTCAGGATTGTATAGCATCACACTTTCAACTTCAAAAAATGCTTCAACGATGGTCTGTATGTGTGTGTGTGTGTCTTTTTGTGCATGTGTGTGTGCATGTCTGTGTATGTGTTTGTGTGTGTGTGTGTGTGTGTGTGTGTGTGTGTGTTGGTCTGCTTTTTGTGTATGTCAACACCATTGGTTCTTGGCTATTTGGGACGAACTGTGCTCTCTCTCCATGATCCAGGTTTATCACGATGCATAATGTAGCGAGGAGAGAGAGAGAGAGAGAGAGAGAGAGAGAAAGAGAGAGAGAGAGAGAGAGAGAGAGAGAGAGAGAGAGAGAGAGAGAGAGAGAGGTAATGTACTATGGTGTGAAGGAGATGATGAATGCAATCTGACATTTACAGAGGAGGATCTGGGTTAAGTGCCTCACTGGTTACAAATGGTCTGATCTGATTTCACAACAGGGCCCCTAGTATGTACCTCATCAGCATCACCCAGAGGCACAGTTTCTCTCTCCTGGTTTTGTGGAGCCACCATAGTTTTAAGATCCTATGCGTGCAAGCAAGTGTTTGAATCTAGTACGTCTGGACTGCGGTGTTTGTGATAAGGTAGGTAGCTACTACAGGGACATTTATTTCAATCCCACTGTCTGTTTAAGTGTTGTTCTAAGGGAGCATGACACATTCCCCAGACACGGACGCTATGTATGTGAAAAAAGGAGATTACACCAGATTACACCAGATCAGAAAGACAAATTCAAAGTCACCGCATCAATGATTCGATTTGAAAGACGAGGATTTCCCGACAAATGCAAGCTTTAGAGCTCCTTGTCTGTGAGATAAGCTACAGTATGATTTATCAAGCTATGGGCCGTCCTGATTGGCTCTTTACAGAGGCTAATGGCCACTCCAGACAGACTGATTATGTCAGAGATTCGTCTACGAAAAGCAACCTTTGGCTAAAAAAAGAAGTCCCATTTCCCGTCGGGGTGATGTAAATTGAACCTTGAAAGAATGTCATCTCAAATCTCTCATCTACAGTATCTATAAAGCATCTGTCTGTGTGTCTGTGGCACGCATATCTCTCTGACCGTTTGTCAGACTGATTTTCAAACTTGGCAGGTGTCTTGCTACGGGCATGAGTAAGTGCAGTGCCAAATTTGACGTTGTTTGAATAAGAAATGCAAAAGATGTCGATAAATATATCGGTAAAAGAAGCACACATTGGCTTTCGCCGCTAGCCACTCCCCCTCCCACACAGCACTGTACTGTAAGCTACCAGTGAGGATAGAAGCAGGGCTTTGGCAGAACTGCATCAGTGTAGGTTACACAGGTAAAAAGTTAAGCGAGTGCAACATGTGTTAACATGTCTGACCTCAACAATAAGAACCCCTGTATGCGGTTTGCTTGCATAAAATGACTCCGCGGATTTTGCAACAACACACCAACACTGACAGGTATGCAGTGGCTCTTCAAAATGATGTAAAAAATGATGTGCAATAAATTCATATTTCATATGATGATGCATCATTCCACAAAATGGTTTGTTTTCTCTATCATCAAGTTACTCTCTTATTCTAGTAAAGGCTAAGCATATAGCCTTGACTCAAAACAGCTGTTAGGATTATGGAATTATGTTTTTCCCTATCATCCTATTTTTAAAGCCGGCCTACCTGCAGGCATGTAATTGGGCTACAGGAATAGCATGTTTGAACGGGCACTGCACTAGTTGTATCTGATGTCTGGACACATCTCCTGATCAGGAACTAGTTCTTAGCTACCATCATTGCAGCTTTGGTAAGCCCCAGCTCCCTAGCGTGTGTGTTATGTTAATAATAATGGTCACATATTTTTATGGTAATTTGAAAAAGCGATATGGGAATAAATGAAGATGAGATGTAACTGATTTGAGTGCATTTCCATTAAAAGCTGCATTAACTAATAATAATGAATAAATGTGTGTGCACATAAAAACATATGTATCTGTATACATGTAGGCATAATGGATTTGTGTTGGATGTTTAATGTGTTTGTGTGTGGGTATTTGTTTGCGTCTCTCTCTCTCTCTCTCATATATACAGTATACTATACAGCTCGGAAAAAAAAATGAGACCACTGCACATTTTTTTTCTGAAAATTAAGAGACCCTTGGACACATTTTTCTGTGTGTGTGTGTGTGTGTGTGGGGGGGGGGGGGGTAACTTTCTTCTATCTCAGCTGTTCTGCAGCTTCTACTCATAACCCAGCTTGAGAGACAGTGAGCAAGAGAGAGAGAGAGAGTGTGTGTGTGTGTGTTGGTGGAGTGAAGCCGAGTAGAATCTTGTAAATTATGAAAGGAAAGAGCTCTCCCTGCTCGCAGCTAATGCACAAGGTACAAGGCCGTCCAGAACCCTGGGAGCACCAGGAGCTGGGGGAGAGGGAGCAGTGTTTGCCCTCCCAGCAGCGCTCAGGGGCAGACCTGCCATTAGGCATGGTCAGGCAATTGCCTGACCATTTTAATAAATGATCACCGCATCCAAACAATATATTCTAATCCATAGTAAAGATTGAAAAATATATATATTTTGCCTCATGATTGCTCATAACCTCATCATAAAATCAAATGACTGCAAGTCCGCTTCCTGTCACCATAGCAGCAGCTAGTCTGAACGAGGTCTTGGTGAGGTGTGGAGTTGAGCGATTGACAGCAGCAGAAAAGAAATTGCCTAAATTAACCAACTTATCCCACGGAAGAAAGTAATATGGATAGTGATGCAACAACATCTGCTGAGCTGGGTGGTGTAGCTAATGCTAGCAGCAGCAGCAGTGGCAACTCAAACTTGCACTACATATTTTTCTACTGATGATGATGATTATGATGTTGATCTAAGTGAAACAGCCGTGAGGGACAAGATCACTGTCACTGCCGAAGTCCGCACTGGTGCTGGTGGTGCTGCTACGGACACCATTTCAGTAGCAGAAGCTTTGGGTGCAAATGAAACCAGTAACGTGAGTAGCCCTAACACGATACCTAGCACTACAGTTATCAATGAAGTCCCTGCGTTATGGCCAGACACCGTAAAAGATGCAGAGCGAGTTGAAATCGTAAAAAAAGGCCCTGTGCCTGTGAACATTATTACATGCAGGGGCGGAGCCAGAGGGGTGGCTTTGGGTGGCACAGGCCATCCTTGAAATCCGATTGGCCACCCCAGGTGCCACCCCGAAATCCTAGTCTACGATTGGCCATTATGACGGTCTAAGGCCGGACCTTTCTTGACGCATTTGCAGCGCTAGTTTGAAGTGTCAGACAGACTTCGGAAAGTGGCAAACACGCTTGCCATTATACATGACTTATTGTTTTTAGCATGTGAGTTTAGGCCTACGGGCTACTGCTTGTGCTAACACGCAAAGATATCTATTTACCTATCGCATCCGCCAGTGCCTATTTATCTAATCACACACACAAGTTGCGTTTGTTGAATCACGTCATCCTAGACTAATTTTCCTACCTGCTTATTACCTAGCCTGCCCAGCCAACATTTGCTAGGTCATTAAGGGCTGAGCTACACCAGGCGCGTAACTGAAGCGTTCCGTTCGCGTTGCGTCTGCTGCAACAATTAGCTTCCATTATAATCAATGGAAGTGGCTACACCAGACGTGACAGTGGGGCGTACGTTCGAAAAAAATAGACCATTCATCTAAAATGGATTTTACGCGTCGCGAACGGAACGCTTCAGTTACGCGCCTGGTGTAGCTCATACCTAAGTGTTAACTGTGGGCCTACTTTTGTAAAAGCGTTTAATGATGATACTGTCCTAATCAAGGTTTGAAAATCGGAGGTTCACAGGCCACTGTGGCCTTGGTGCTCCCTTCTTTCAATATTCTGCTTTGCATCCGACTAATAGCGATTTTCATTTAACCTATGGCCTGTCAAAATAATCTTAGCATTCACAGTGCAAATTGATTTAGTCTTTTACGCAGTGGAGAAAGTGACAGCGCACGGCAAGAAAGAGCGTCCAAATTCACCCATTCTTCTCTGTTAAACTACTCGCAAAGTAGCCTACTCATGACACAGACATTACATGTATCACATCACATGAAAGAGCTTTTTCTTAGCTTTTAAACGAGGTTAGCCACTAGTTGCTGTGATAAACGGTTCGCGAGAAAAGTAACTTTAATTTAATCAAATTATTATACAGTTCTGCGCCCATCTCCCTACCCATTCATCTCGGTGGAATGCTTTGCGAACTCTTCCCATATACAAACAATACATACAAACCATATAAACAGACCTTACCGAACACAAAGGTGTAAAGCATCCCCCTGTACAGATAGCAATTCCAGAGTAATCCGGTTTTGAATTTGCAGCAAATTTCTACATGCATGTCTCCAACTTTGGGCTTTAAATTTCATAGCAGGCCAAATAAAACATAAATGTTAAATACAGCCTACGTAGATATATGTAAAATCAGATGATTTACAGTTCTATGTAAAATGTCGTTTCATGTTTTTGTCATGTTTCATACAGTGATGCAGGTCTACTGCTGTGAATAGACTAAATACAACTTTGATCATTTTTATGTCTACTGTATAGTTAACTTTGGCCTTGGTGCCCTGACGCGTGACCTTTGTGCCCCCTGCCAAACATGCCCAACTGAAGGCCAAGTGGCCTTGCCCCTAAAATTATGAAATTCCAAGCCTGGTCCTAATGTAATGTTAAGACAACTTTTAATTTATGGTTCATCAAGCTCACTCATAAACACTCGTTGCATCTAGGCTAGCTACAGGTAGCGATATGAATTCTGGTGACCGTTCAACCAGTCAAGGATTTGTTGTGAAATATTTAAATTTTGGGAAGTTTACGTAGCTTAGGCTAAACTGTATGTTTATTTCGTCCCCCATGCCTATTCGTCCCGGCCAGGAGGGATAAATGAAACATTGTGCACGTTCCACTTTTGCTTAAAGAATTCCTAAACGGTTTTGTGCAGAGCTGAAAGTGCAACTGTATTTGACAAAAGACAAATGTAAGTTATTGCTAGTGACAAAATATTAACTTTCGGTGTGGTCTCTTTGTAAATTACGTGTAATTAAAACGTGTTTTGATCGTCCCAGTTGTCCCCTATAGGCTAGTGCATGGTGTCCTATATCCAAGGGGAATATTATTTCTCACCCCTATGTATTGCCACTCTGTTTCGAGGGACAAGGGATTAGATTAAGGTTAGTCTTTAATTGGTGTTTCATTTTAAGCATTTAGTTGAGAGGTGTTTGTTGATTTTGGATTACTTTGTTATAGCTCTTTGCCAGCTCAGACAAAAAAAGCAGGTCAAATTATTTTAACAGCTACAAAAATAGATGGCCATAGATAGCCATATAATATAATACAATATATTTTAATGTCCCCATGATTTATTTATTTATAAATAAATATAGGAATTTATTTTAGCTCAGCATAACCCATTGATAGACAACTTAGATTTAATATGTTTGTTTATTTGTATTTGCATTTTATTCAAATAGAAAGACATTTTACAGTATGTGAGAGTATGGTCTTTGTCCTTCAATTGATGAGTATGGTGTTTGGTGCATGGTTTTCCTAATGTATTTGTGCTAATTTAATATCTTGAGCCTGTTTCTATTTATCTGGATGTTTTGCCTCATGCCACCCTTGAATTAATCAGTGCCTCACTAGGGCCACCCTTGTTAAAAATGTCTAGAATCGCCACTGATTACATGACCATGAAAAATGGGAGAAAGAATAAACAGAAAATGTTCGTCTCTTCTACACATACACAGCTTCACTCTCTCTCACCCACCCACACAGACAGACTCTTATACATAGCCTACATAATTGTAATACTTTCAAAGGTTTTTACTACTGTTTTTTGATTGTCATCTATGGCAATATCATGTATAAAAACTCATGTATTTGAGTATGCCTCAGCGTCCCATTATTACAGAAAAAAGTGTGTTTTAGTTTTAGGGTTGTGGTGTGGTGTGTGTGTGTGTGTGTGTGGGGGGGGGGGGGGTGCTCGAAGGGGCCTCGGGATCCTTTACCTTGGGCCTCAAAGTGTCCAGGTCCGCCCCTGGCAGCACTCAACCCCCTATCTCCTCGGCTTTCGCTCGGGGAATTGGCCTTAGTGTTTAATAACACCACCAAACGTAGGGCCCTACCTCGGCGATGTAAAACGCTTAGGGGTTTGTCCAGTCCACATTGGGGGTGGTTTTGTTATCAAACAATCATGGGTGTGTTTAGGGCGTAGGATCCTTTAAACCAATGAAAATGATATCTGTCATTCCCTTTAACAGCAAGCAGCGCAACTGTATTTTGATAGTCAGTGGCACATTTAAAGGAATCTGCTTGCACAAGACCGTATGGAACAGGTATTCCACTAAATCAGGCTTTACTAAAACCTAGCGGAGTATAGCCTACACGCATCTGCAGTCGTCTATTATTTGAACTCATTGGCAAAGTGAAACTACATGTAACTTCACCGTGGTGTCATAGTCAATGACGAAAAAGTTTTACACAGTTAATTACTTATACTATTGACTGACAATGATGTTTGAATGACTGAATAAAAAACCTAAGGATATTTATCCTGCAGAGGAATTGCTGCTTACATCTCGTGACAGTGCGTCTTCAGCTGTGCTTCATATGTGCCTTTTGCTATAAACCAGGTTTTTCTTGGTCAGTGGCATAATGCTTTTTAGATAGTGTAAGACAGTGATTTTTAGATAATGCTCCAGACCACACCTTAGGTCGTTAATTGCCACACCCCTGAGCGCCTTGTTTAATAAAAGAGACGTGCATGGCGAAATATCTGTGTGAATCACACACTCATATAGACACATTCACACATACGCACACACACAGATACAGTATATCCACTACATACTGCATCACTAAAGGAGAAGAATCACCAATTTCCATCACCATCTCTAGGCCATTCTAGCCAATCCTTTGTTCCATTTGAAATAGTCTTCACCTAAAAGTTTGAGTTCCCAATTATCTGGTGGCACAATAGTCAAGGACATCGTTGATAACCACCATTGACTATTAACACACCACTGGTTTACACAACAGAACTGGATCTGCAGTTCCTGCTATCAGTTTAATCACTGCTGCAGATTAATGGTATCATTGTATGATAATATACCAGGGACTGAAGACAGTGAGACTGGAGGGACTAGAGAGAGAGAGAGAGAGAGAGAGAGAGAGAGAGAGAGAGAGAGAGAGCAAACATTGTTATCAGGCTCATATGTGTCGAAAGATCTGGAGGCTGGATAGAACATACACAGCGAGTCAGAGTTCAATTTTCCATTTTGCTTTGATCGATATGTAATTTCAGATAAGCACTGCTGTCAGCGGCTTATGTTTTGTGTGAAGGCTTTTTGAAGATTTCCCTACCTCCTCAGTCCGATTGGTTTTTCCGACGGCGAAGTTTGCATGGAGGTCGTACAGTGTAGTTCTTATTTTCATTTTTTCCCTACCTTTCTTTCTGTACTTAATACTTTTCTCTGTCAGAGAGAGAGAGATTAACAGATCTCTAAATTTCTTGATATGTGTATGCTGGGGCATAGCACAGAATCTATTATACTTTGGAAGAATACATCTTTTTAGGACTTCTTTTAGGACTAAAGATGGCATTTGACACTGAAAACAATTGGACATGGTATTATTCATACTGTAGATTTTCAAGTTTAAGATGGAGAATCTTTAAAATGCCCTGAAAATCATTTGTTAAAACACTTTTTCAGCTTGAATGATGCAATCTAGTTCTACAGTATCTATATGTTTATGTCTACTACCACATTTCCATTATGGGATAAAACTCTGGTGTCTGGGGAAAAGCCTCCATTTCCATGCTTAAGACTGGACTGGGTCCGTGGCCCAGACGGCCTCAGGTCGGCCCTGGAGTAGGGCAGGACCGAATCGGGGCTGAACCGAGGACTTTTGGAATGGAATACAATACTCTTGACCACAAAAATGTCATTACTTAAAATTCCTTTTACGAGTACATGACAATAAACTACTTGAACTTAAACCTGAACTTAAACAATAAAACCGGAGATTTAAAAACAGACTCCTAGCATTTGTTTAGGGTTGCCTAGTAACTAGGGATGTAATGATTACTGGTATAATGGTAAACCGCGATAAAAATGTTGACGATAATAATTACCATTTTCATTTCAAACATCATGATTATCACTGTTGATTACCGCGGTGTGGAAACTGTGTGTTTAATCCTTCCCAGCTTCATCCGAGCCTGATTTTGACATACAGTAGGCGTGGTACAATGGAACAAAACTGGTACCCTACTGATTCTGTTGTCTAATTGATGGTTTTAACTACGATTCGGATTACTGTAGGCTACACCTGTTTTTAAAAGGAGGAACTTTTTCACCGCAAAATGTGCACTGTATCATGTAGCCACTCTGCGTCTTTTTATGTTCACGTCCACATTAAATCCATTCCACTCACGTTATCAGGAAAATACAGTAGCCTAAAGTTTTATTTTGAACGCTTACTTTGGTCTCATTCATTGCATCCAAATAACATAAATAGCAAACTCCAAGTTATGATAGGGTAAGTTAAGCTATAAGCACATAGCCAATTAAACATGAAGTAATTAGAAATACTGTGATAATACCGAAAACCATGATAATTTTGGTCACTATAACCGTGAGGTTAAATTTTCATACCGTTACATCCCTACTAGTAACAGAAGTGACTCAGAAGTGAGAGAGAAAAACAATCTACAGATATATACGGTGTCGTTGCTTAGCATTGTTTACAAGTTTCTAGCATTGTTAGCTAATGTTACAACTCCTTATAGAAACAGAACACCAAGGCTATACACCGGTGTTCAAGCCTGGAGAAAAGCCTTGGGCCAGCCCCGGTCCTTATGGAAATGAGCCATAATGGTAGCCTGGGTGAACCCAGGCGAATCTGAACACATTTCATTTGAATATACTCTGCAAATCTGTCTGACCAGCTTCCCATTTCCGAAATCACCAAAAACCTAGGAACCAGTCAAGTTCAATTCTCGATTACAATATGATGTAATTTATGTTGTGATGTCATATCTCCTTGACAATATGATACATCTGCACTCTGCTGGAGTTATCTGAGTTTGTGTGCCTGGTGCTAAAGCTGCTATTGGGTTATTTGCGTTCAATTGGCGGGTCAATAGGGATCAGTCAATAGCCAGGCCCCGTCTGCATTGTGTCATTACTCATTTACATGGCCTACTGGTTAGGGAATTGGACTTGTGACCGAAGGGTGGCCGGTTCGATCCCTGACTGGTAGGAAAAATGTGGATGGTGGGAGTGATTGAAGAGCATTGAAGATGAAGTGCCCTTGAGCAAGGCACCTAACCCCCCAACTGTTCACCAAATTGTTCAAAGAAAACATGTTCGCCAGTGTTTGCCAAATTTGAATGCACCTCAGGCTAAGATGACGTGCATGTGTTAACAGATGTGCACATGTTATCAACATGTACTGGTTCTCTGCCTTCATAATTATAGCAATTTTGTCTTTGTGCCATTATATCCAATTCCATTCACACCTTTCAAGAAATCTGACCAAATGTTTTCATGGCATATGAGCAGAAATACTTAATACATATTTTAAACATATTGTCACTTATGTACTGCAGATGTAATTATGACCGCCGCGCAGCGAAGCGGCGGTCATATAGGTTTAGTCAGATTTTTTTTTCTTTTTTTTTTCGCATGTCCAAATTTCCGTCAAGGATTCCCGGGACACTGAAAGACCGGGGTACACGAAACTTGGTGGGCATGTAACCCCATATGGATAGCATGGAACCATCGTTTTTCGTTTTGATCTGTAGCCCCCCCGCTGGACTGCACCCCCCGAAAGGAGGGTAGGGCAGACACAGTTTTCTGTGAATATCTCGAGAACCGTAAGGTTTAGGAGGACCATTTTTTTTTTGTATGTTGATCTCAAGGGGCCATGTCAACCCATTCCACTAATAACCACTCATTTCATTATAGCGCCACCTAGTTAAACACAAAAAAGTAAACATTAGGTGTTGTAATCGCAGGTATCTGTGACCTAACATAGTCAAAACTGCACAAAATTGGAAGTGTAGGATCATTATGACACCCTCTGAATGCACGCCAAGTTTCGTGGAATTCCGTTCATGGGGGGCCACACAATAAATGAATTTATGTTACTATACACCAACTGGCCTGTAGGTGGCCGGAGACAGTTTTCTGTGAATATGTCGAGAACCGTAGGGCCTAGGAGGTCCACCTTTTTTTTGTATGTTGGTCTTAAGGGGGCATGTCAACCCATCCCATTACCACTTATTTCATGTATAGCGCCACCTAGTTAAAAATTAAAAAGCAAAGAATTAGGTGTTTTCAAAATAATTTATGTGTACATTTAGTGACCGTACACCAACAAGGATTCCCGGGACACTGAAAGACCGGGGTACACGAAACTTGGTGGGCATGTAACCCCACATGGATAGCATGGAACCATCATTATTTTGTTTTGATCTGTAGCCCCCCCGCTGTACTGGACCCCCCGAAAGGAGGGTAGGGCAGACACAGTTTTCTGTGAATATCTTGAGAACCGTAGGGCCTAGGATGACCAATTTTTTCCGTATGTTTGCCTCCAGGGGTCATGTTAACCCATTCCATGTGCACACATGTGCATAAACAGATACACACGCACACACATACATTCACAGTAATCATACGTATGACACATACTCACACAGTAGACATATGTACGCATGCATGCACATGCACAAACACACATACGCAGGCAAACACACAACCACGCACATCGTTTACCATCAAATTGGCTTTGTAAAGGTGAAATTCTTGCGTAGTGTACCTTTAAGCACAGCAGGTTTCCATGGAGTCACATCACTTAAACTTCTTTTATTCTTTTGCAGTTGGATAGAGGGAGATTTTGTCTCTGAGTGAGTTAGTGAATCTGTGTGAGTGAGTGAGTGAGTGAGTCTGTGTGAGTGACTGAGTGAATCTGTGTGAGTGAGTGAGTGAGTCTGTGCTAGTGAGTGAGTGAGTAAGTGAATGAATAAATGAATGAGAGAATGCATGTGATTTTATATGGTGTGTGTGTTCAAAGGGGGTATTTGTGGGGGATACGTTCCAAGACCTGCCCTGGATGGCTGAAACTGTTGATTGTTATATTTAAATTATAAATGATAAATTACTCCTTTCCTTCCCTCCTCTTCTGTAAGCCTGTGTCCTAGCCCCTCTATTTGATAGCACGTAGGAAACGAGGAAAGACTGCAGCAAGGACGGAGCAGTCAGGGGCAGACTGAGAAATGACGTGCGCAAAAAGACACGTCTCACGGCCTGTAAGTTAAGCGCGGCGGTGCAGAGTGGCGCTGAATTTCGAACATACACCGTTTCCATTTAAGCCATTCTCATAATTATCCACTGAATATTTTCAGTCGTGATGAACCGTGGATAACTGAAACTGTGCATACTGCAGCAACGTATGCCGTGGAGTCCGTGGATACGGGGGTTCTACTGTATTCAAATGTGTGTGTGTGTGTGTGTGTGTGTGTGTGTGTGTGTGTGTGACGAGGGCAGTAGGGGGCAGAGTGTGTTCCCCTCCCCATCACTCTAAATGACTCCGCTGCACGACCACATTTGTATTCCTCCTCTGGCTCGAGATGGGGTGAGCGAAGGACGATGTCAGCGGCGCTGTGCTGTGGAGCTGATTGGAAGGCTCCGGGCGGATTCCAAAGACAGCGGCGCGCGGCAGCTCCACATTAACATTGCGCCGGGCTCCACTCCGCCCCAGCCACCCTCTGTTTGCATCCACCACCACCCCAACCCCTTAGTGCTCGCACCAGAGGGAACACTGCTGTGGCTTCACATTAAAATGAGGAGGAAGTCAGTATGTTTGGAGGTGTGTATGTGTGCGTGTGTGTGTGTGTGTGTGTGTGTGGGGGGGGGGGGGTAGTGAGGTAAGGTATGCGGGGGGAGCCTATGAGAAAGAGCTGTGTGTAAGGGGGCATAGGTATGCAGAAGGTGCAGGAGGAGGAGAAGAAGGAGGCGTGAGGGAGGAAGGAGGTGGATGCACTCTATGCTCTGAATTCCACTGTGGCATCTGTGCAAATGAGGCAGAATATTCCAGGTTGCCGTCCCCTGGCAGCAGACAGTGTTGTGCCGGTGCATTAGTCGCCGATGGTCTCCAGCAGAACCGAGAGAGCACACACACTCTGTGTGATGACTGAGAATGGGACATAATGGGGTCTCATTTTGATCTCAAGAGGAAGAGGAGCCAGACTGAAGCCCTGCATGATTCAGTGGGGTGTTTTGTTGCAAAAGTTATCCATTCAGAGTACTGCCACTGTACACACTGTTTTATACTACTACAATAAATTAAAAGTTTTGAGATTTTACTAAAAAAAGAAGGTAGACACAGCACTCACACATGTTCCCCAGAAACGCATGTTCAAGAGCCTTCGCAGTGTTCATGAACTCAAAACTACGGTAACACTTTATTTGAAGGGGTCTACATAAGGGTGACATGTAACCGTCATAAGAATGACATGACACATGTCATGTACATTAATGACACATTATTGATGTTTATGACTGTTGTCATAATGTGTCATTCGGTTTTTGGAGTGTCAAGTTGACATTGTTTGGGTATCATCATTATGACAACTTGACATTAGCCAAGATGACATTATTTGACGGGTCTTTGTCATGACAACTTGACATTAGCCAAGAAAATGTAACCCATTTATAATATTGTTATGACGACTTGACATAGCCAAGAAAGAAATGCAAGGTGTTTGGCATTATATTGTCATGACAACTTGACATATAACTGTGTTTGGCCAGACTTATCTTCTAGGTTTGTAAAGTGAAAGGCCTGAACAATTGGCTATCATGACGCCATTATAAATTAGTCATGAATACTTTTCTTGACCTCAACTACAGTGGTACAGTTTTGACTTGTCATTAAGCTGTCACAAATAACTATTACACACCAAAATAGTTTCCTGACAGTGTCATGAATACTTACCTTTGACCTAAAGTACAGTGAACCATCTGAGATGTTTCCTGAACATGTCATTAAGTGTCATTACACTATCATGTAGGTCCTATTTCTGTACATTTTACATTTCTGGAACATTGAGTCTAATTTCAACTATAATGACAACAAATACCATACTCAGTCATGACTTAAGAGTTTATTTCAGCAATGCATTTTGCAAAACCATAATACATGGACATGTTACCATGCCAGCTAACCTAACTGTGCATGTGGAACATGCATTCAACTATTCACATACTAGTCTTTAAGCACCAATTCATTGCCATCATTTCTGCAGCTTTTTCAAATCATGCACGAGTCTACCCAACACACCATTACGATGACGGATTCCTAACCAGTAGTACCATTCAATCATTTTAAGGTGTGTTTTGAGGGACTGAGGGGTTCGATTCCCCCTGAGACGCCATATGTGTCTGTGTAAGGGGCACTTATTTTAATGTAGAGTGAAGTGCTGCCTTTCTAAGGAACTTTTCACAAGAGGAGTAGACAAATGAAAGTACCAAAATAGTTTACCCAGAACATATAGCCGGCATTTATTAAACATCAAATATCAAACAGTATGACCTTGTTTCTCTTTTCTGTCCTTTTAGTTGTGAAAATTAGTATTTCTCTTAGTTTTCAACCTTTTAAACACATGTTGAGAAAAATATAAAGTAAAATGACCTCAGAGCTCTGATAAAATAACCCCAAAATAATAATAAGTCCATCTACCTGGGTAGTATGTTTTTTTTTAAGTGGTGAGATCTCGCGCTTATCTGTAGGCTACGATGAAATGAAGAAATATTGAGTAGAAGCAGTTCATGTCGCAGGCAAGATTATCATTCGCGCCCTCTGCTCTTCTGCCTCCCGTGTCCAATGGCGAATTTGTCCAATGGAACACTCTCAATTCATGCATCCAAACAAAAAAACAACCTGCATAGCAGGGCAACAATTCAATTCAATTACTCTCTCGATACATTTTAGCAGATCTGGAAATATAACTCATATTCATGAACTGTAGTAGCTTATTCTTATTTTTAATCTATACATTCACTACATAGCCTACATGAAACTTCAGCACTAGCATATCACGTTGTTAACATGGCTTAAACATAGCATGAAATAGCACTTCAAATCATTAAACTCATGTTCAACTACGATTGGTTTTTAGCTTATGCAGTACCATCAATACATTTCCACACAATGCATTAAACAACTGAGTTACAGCAAAATAAAACTTTTACGTCCTTAACTCATTAAACACATCTATCAAGCCATGTCTGCTACTAACATAAATGACGAACACGTGTAAAACACTCACCGGAGAAAACTCATACAAGTAAGTAAACTCCTTGTCGTAATTTTGACCCTTTGCTGTTATTCCTTCCTTAGAAGTATGTTTGGTGGGAAAACCCCTTTTAACTAGCTCTTCAATGTTATTTTTAACTTTTCTTCTCAGTGTGGAAAATCTAAATATGGCTTCAGCTCACTATTGTTCTGCTGTCCTTCTGCTGTTTGTGATTTCTGTCTTCTTCTCTAAGAATCAGTGTAGCAGTTTCCCCTCTATGCAGCGCCACCACTGCAACCTACTGAACAAATACGGTGTGCAGGGAAAACATAACTAAAAGTAATCAAGAAATTAGATATTAAACTAGAATAATGTAATCCTATTAGTAGGCTATTTTCGAGTGGGTTACATCTGCAATGCACCTTCAATATGTTGAGTATATCTAATTTATAATGGTGTCATGGCAGCCAATGGTTCAGGCTCATCACTTCATAAACCTAGAAGATAAGTCAGGCCAAACACAGTTATATGTCAAGTTGTCATGACAATATCATGCCAAGGAAAGTATTCATGACACAATTATAATGGTGTCATGTCAATCAATTATTCCGGCCCACCACTTCACAAACCTAGAAGATGAGTCAGGCCAAACACAGTTATATGTCAATTTTGCATTTCTTTCTTGGCTAATGTCAAGTTGTCAAGATGTCATTTTGCCTAATGTCAAGTTGTTATAATGATGACACCCAAACAATGTCAACTTGACATTCCAAAAACTGAATGACACTTAATGACAACAGTCATAAACATCAATACTATGTCATTAGTGTGCATGACATGTGTCATGACATTCTTATGACGGTTACATGTCACCCTTGTGTAGACCCCTTCAAACTAGATGTACCGCGTAGCGGTACAAAATATGACCGCCGCTCAGTCCTGCACATCCATTCCGCGAAAATAAATCATATTAATGAATTTGTCTCCATCTTCTACTCCATCCCCCACTCTTGAAACTTTTGTGTATGCTTGTTTGGAATGTGTGTTTGCACACATTCCGCACACAAAGTAGCCTACTGGCGCTGCAAAGGTGAATAGATTTGTTTCTGGGCCAAAAAATCTGTAACATTGTTATAAAACCTTTAAAATCTCTAAACAATCACAAGTAGGGCAGTTCATCATAGTCCATCCATTGCAACTGGACTGATGAAAGGTACACCTGTAGGCTACATTGTATTTGGGAAAAGCAGAAGGTAGCAGCATAATGTATTTATTTATTTATTATTAAACTAAAACAATCCCTGTCAGTTCCATGCAGTTTTCAACAGCTATCAAGAAGAGAGGTCATGTCATGGATTTTTGTGAATGTTTCTTCTTCTACATATGCATAGGTTTAGTCATCTAGTTCAAATTATATTCAGCTTTATTGTCAATGCACAAATTAAATACCAGTAGTCTAAAACAAAATGCCGTTTTACCCAGTGGTGCAAATAACTGACATGTCCAAAAGGGCCTTCATGAAATGCGTTGCGAGACTGTTCATACACATTTTAACGGGCAAAGTTGAAGAGCTACTCTCCGTTATTGTTTGTGCAAATAATATGCTGATTCATGTTCCCTTGCATTTTGCAACCATGAGGTCCATGGTTAAGCTCAATCTTTTGACGCAATCTTTTGATTTTCACCCAGCCTAGTCCATGGTAGGCGCCCGATAGAAATATTGTTTAATTTTGCGATTGAGATATCCACGCACTGGCGCCCCCCCTGCGACGTGTTCGCCCCCCGGTTTTAGAGCTATTCTAAATGCAAAAATGCATAGACATTGCATGACAAACCCGTGACTGTTAACAAACTATAAGCTATATAAGGTAGGCCCTATGCTAGGCCTATTACACAACACAAATTGTCACCAGGCTATGCTGGCGACCCAAATAAAATCTCCGTTGGAACCAATGGCTTACACCTTACAGTATCAAGCTGCCACCTCTTGGCGAAAAGTTAATAGTTTTGCATATCAGTAGTAATACATTTCACGTAGCTGTGAATCACGGAAAGGGCGAATGAAGTGGACACTTCTAAATGGAACCCAACCCACTGTACAGTAACTCAAGGTCTGTGGCTAAAGCAGCCATAATGAAAGCGTTATCATTGTTTGGATACTTCACACACACGTGTTTTTTAATCGCATAGACTACAACTACCAAGCTGGAATCAAAGCACATCGACTCCCCTCTCACACCCTAAACACGCACTTCGAACAAACAAAAAGCACCTCAGTCTCACGGAATAGCCATAGGCAAAACTGTATCTGACCGGTGTAACGTTGGTACTAAATCATCCATCGCAAAGAATGATTTTTGTAGCACGTGCAACAAATATGTGTAGGTACAGCCCTGCCCTGAATACATCTCAACGTGCGCTCTAAAACATCTGGTTTAAATGGAGATGTAGATCATCACGGGATCATAGACAGGTTATCTTTCAGGTAGCCTAGGCCTATATATTTTCCATTAAAAAACCATCACGTAGCGAACGTGTTGTGGCTAACTCACTTAGCTCCTGTTAGTAGCCTAGGTTATGGTCATAAGCAAATGAGATGACAGTCGAAAGATACAATTAGTGCTGTTATCGATTTGCTTGGTAGCCTATAAACGCATTTATGGTTTTCTACAAATACATCAATAATCAAATTGGCCTCCATCACTCAACCATGCTAACGGTAACATTATTTTACCTACGTTCTGCTATTGATAGGATTAACGTAGCCTACCTGCAGTAAAAAACAAGCATGTCCGATAAACATTCTCAGATTTATTTCGGCTTCAAGAGGAAATGGGAATTACATTTCATGCAGAAATCATCCTACCCTTAGACGTTCTCTGCGGTAAACTACTGTAGCCTACAGTCTTGTCCTTGTAGGAAGCATAGTGTCTTTCTAACCCACTTTAGATTAACTTCCAACAAAATTACGTCTCACTGCAACGATGCGCCATCTAGTGGACAAACGACTACTTATCGCCAATACTGGAAATGCAGCCATGATGATGATGATGAATATTTATTTTGGCTTTCTTTTAATCCTACTGAATTTGTAATTATGTATCAGCCGTTCTAATACCGATAGTATGTGGGTGCCTGTGTGTGTGTGTGCATGTGTATATGTGTGCACCACCATCTACAGGCCAATGAGTGTAGAGTCATTAAATGTACACATAACTTAATTTTTTAGACCCCCCCATGGATGAAATTCTACGAAACTTGGCATACCCCCAGAGAATGTCAGGTTAATCATACACATAAAATTTGGTGCAGTTCTGAACGTCTTTACTGAAGAGAGGGGCGATTAAAGCAGAATGATATTGCATTTTCATTTTTTACCGGGGGGGTGCAAATCACAAATGAGTGATTATGGGCTAAGTTGATGTGGGCCCTTGAGACCAACATACCATAAAAATTTCTTCATCCTCGGTGCCACGGTTCAGGTAGTTATTTAGGAAAAACTGCATTTTTTGGGTTTCGGGGGGCCCAGCGCGGAGGGGGAGTGGCCCCCGGGGACCAAACGAAATTTTTCCGTAAAAGTCTAGTGGGGCTACATACCCACCAAATTTCATGTGCCCCGGTGTTTCGGTGCCCCGGGTATCGTTGACCAAAATTTCAGGAAGTAGATGACGGGAAAAAAAAAAAAAAAAAAAAAAAACTTTGACAATCCCTATATGACCGCTTCGCTAGCTTCGCTAGCGGCGGTCATAATAAATGTGACTAATTAGACACACACACACATTAGACTCAATGTTCCAGAAATGTAAAATGTACAGAAATAGGACCTACATGATAGTGTAATGACAAATAATGACATGTTCAGGAAACATCTCAGATGGTTCACTGTACTTTAGGTCAAAGGTAAGTATTCATGACACTGTCAGGAAACTATTTTGGTGTGTAATAGTTCTTTGTGACAGCTTAATGACAAGTCAAAACTGTACCACTGTAGATGAGGTCAAGAAAAGTATTCATGACCAATTTATAACGGCGTCATGACAGCCAATTGTTCAGGCCCATCACTTCACAAACCTAGAAGATAAGTGAGGCCAAACACAGTTATATGAACTTGTTCATGTAATAATTAAACAATTATGTCAAGTTGTCATGACAATTCATGACACTGTCAGGAAACTATTTTGGTGTGTAATAGTTCTTTGTGACAGCTTAATGACAAGTCAAAACTGTACCACTGTAGTTGAGGTCAAGGAAAGTATCCATGACACAATTATAATGATGTCATGACAGTCAATTGTTCAGGCCCTTCACTTTACAAACTTAGAAGATAAGTCAGGCCAAACACAGTTATATGTCAAGTTGTCATGACAATATAATGCCAAACACCTTGCATTTCTTTCTTGGCTATGTCAAGTCGTCATGACTATATTGTAAATGGGTTACATTTTCTTGGCTAATGTCAAGTTGTCATGATAAAGACCCGTCAAATAATGTCATCTTGGCTAATGTCAAGTTGTCATAATGATGACACCCAAACAATGTCAACTTGACATTCCAAAAACCGAATGACACATTATGACAACAGTCATAAACATCAATAATGTGTCATTAATGTACATGACATGTGTCATGTCATTCTTATGATGGTTACATGTCACCCTTATGTAGACCCCTTCAAATAAAGTGTTACCAAAACTACTGTTAAACCTATCAGATTAAACTATTGCGTCAATACATCACACACACTCTGTGACGGATGCCTGGAGAGGACTAATCCGGAGCTGGATTTCATATTTAGAGGTGCATGGGGACTTTAACCATAAACAAACAGACAAACAAAGTTTTTACATAGTCGAAAGTTCGGCTCATGACAAACCCACAATCCTTCCATTGAGCACTAGTTTTGGACATTTTTCTCTAAGCATTTAAGCAGGAGCTTTCTAAAATGTCACCCAAAATGATTGACTTGAGCTGGGTCGCCGCTTTGCTGATGCCAAGCGTGTAATTACCCGTGTGACTCAGATGACAACCCATCATGTCTGACACATATGAATCATTGCTGGTCTACACTGTCACTAAGGATATGTTTGGGGAGTTAAGGCTATTTTACACAAAATCTGTTTAACAAATTTCACCTTGCCAAACAGGCAAATAAACAGCATAATATTATTCCTCTGTAGTGTGGGTGACTTGCATGTGTTCTTTCTTGATGTATTCGATTTTGTTTCCTTTGAAGGTGTGTGTTTGAAGTAAAAATGGCATTTAGACCATTTTAGAGAATTGGTTTCTTTTTATTTCTAATTTCAGATAGACAGGAGAGGTGTTAAATTCCTTGTGCTTTGGGTAGTGGATTTCCCACAGTGGCCAATGAACCATCAAGGGGCATTACACAACATGATGTAGGGTACAATGACAATGCTGGCTGGCGGTAGTCTAGTCACAAATGTGCTGCATGTTGTATCCAGGATCCATAACGGCCTGCCTTCATGGTACCACCTTGAATTATGCTCTCCCTGTTATTTACTGCCAAATAGTTAACCTCAACTCTCTTGCTCCCAAGCAAACCTGCCAGAGATTTTTAAACCTGATTAGGTCTCCAGGTGTACTGACACAAGGGTAGGCTAGTTTTACAACCACATAGAATATGCTTTAAAGAGCCATGACCCATCCCTTACTTACAGTTTTCGTCTCCACCAACCAATTGACTGAGTTGTGTAGAGTTGTACATCAAAAGGGTCTACTACGATTCATTTTATGCGGGTAACATTCATTGCCCATCAGGGATGGATTACTGCACGGGCCTACCGGGTCAAGGGGTCAGGGGGCCCTGAAGCCCAAGCTTTTGCATGGAATCACTGCCTCAATATCAACAAATCAGGATGTAGGCTATGAATCTGATTGAATTTAGTATTAGCCATCCCTAAAATGCACCAGAATACAGGAAATCACATCAAACTAATTATTTTTTTTCTGGTGGAGGACCCCCAACCCCCCCCCCCCCCTCCCACATACAGTATGGGACAATTAGTGGGGGGGCCCTTAATACATCTGGGCCCAGGGGCCCGAAAGTTCATAATCCGTCCATGTGTCCCATAGCTCTCTCCAACTGATCATCCTCTTCTTAACACCACGCTTGTTCATATCCATTGTCCTTAGATTCAGTATTCTGATTCCAGTTGTTCTGCCACAGATTGTTTGTGTATTTAGAACACAAAAGCTGAAGTTTCCACTCAGTGTAACAAACATGATGATAGCTTCTTCACTTGTGCTACATTTCAAATTAGCGATGAAAGTTTAGTGAGAGATTTACGTCCAGTGCTCGACTACTACAGTATGTCATAGTGGTAAAAACACAGCAGCGTATTTTTTTTCATCTGAAACACAATTTCTTAAAGTAAATCAGGGAAAAAGAAAAAAATGGAGGGAGTAGTGGACCCTAAAAAACAATCTTGACAGCGAAAGGTCTGGACCCCATCTGAACAATGGACATTTCACCTTTCATTTGTCAACGGAAGGGCATTGGAATGTAAGGGTGAGTGTATGGTAGTAAGATGGAGAGCTGAAGCCCGACTCTCTTTTAATCAAATTTCAGGCCTCACTGGGTTTTGCCAAAGCCAAAGAATCC
The DNA here is from genome assembly GCF_046254945.1 of Alosa pseudoharengus. Classification (NCBI taxonomy): domain Eukaryota; kingdom Metazoa; phylum Chordata; class Actinopteri; order Clupeiformes; family Clupeidae; genus Alosa; species Alosa pseudoharengus. Next base: position 5,318,933 of record NW_027468859.1, read on the forward strand.
GATCTCTCATCTAGAACTCCTGACAGAATTCAAACAATGTTTGATGTTAGTTTGTGTTAAATGTTCACAGTTTGACAGCCGGTGGCAAACCTCCAAGGTCGTTTCCCACCCCCCCCCTTAACAGAGTGAAAAAAAAGATGACGAAAAAAAAATTAACAAACATTTCTATTCGATTAAAGCTCACTGATCAGTGACCCTCTTCTAATGGACCCAAATCAAGAGGCACAAATATAACACATGGCCTTTCCATATCAATTCCTCGTCACCTTACGACAACTCATAAAGAGACAGCTGGTAAGTTAACTTCCAAACAACGGGTGCGGCCCTTTAAAATGCTGTAAACAGTGTCCACATCAATTGCTTGACGCCAATTATTGATTGGTTCCAACGGCACAGAATGATTATTGTGCAATAAGAAGCACATCACCATCCCAGCAAAAAATGAGAGGAAGGAGGTGTGTGTGTGTGTGTGTGTGTATGTGTGTGTTGGGGAGGGTGGGGGTTGGGTGTATTATCTGAGACAAAACTGAGTACCTTTTCTTTCCTCTCAATATATAATTACCACATGTAGAGAATAATAGCACCTTCAGCTACAGAGAGCTGTCAGAAAAAAATGAAACGGAAACAACGAATGCTACAAACTACAACCACCACAGGGGGAAAAAACGCCTTTGTTTTCCTGTGTCAGAAGGGCACAGTAAATCCCATCACTATAATTTAATACAATTCCTCCAAACTCATATTTTCCCCCTACCAGGTAGCAGCACACACACACACACAAACACAAACTTACACATCTAAATACACACACACACACACACTGGCATATTTGGAGAGGAAACTGTGTGTGATTGGGTTAATATGGAAGAGGAAAAATGAGCCTGGGCAGAAGCTAAGGACACTGGGAGAGAAAATGACAAATAAAAGTTCAGGCACGTCATCGATTTGGTGGTGGGGACCGGAGGATAGATGGAGGAAGAGAGGAGGGAGGGAGGGCAGAGGGAGGGAGAGGTGGCCGGATGGGAAGGTGCGCTTTTGTCATTATCCACATCACCGGATAATGTGTAGAATCAGATACTTATTTACGCAACATTACCTGCGTGACAAGACGAGAGACTTGGGGATGGCCACACAATGTACATGGAGAGAGAGCGAGAGAGAGAGAGAGAGAGAGTGGAAGAGAGAGAAAGTGAGTGAAATAAACACTGTCCAGAATGAAAGGTAATATGGCGCTTATCTGGTCTCGCACATGCAGGCGCATTTACTCAGACCTGCCAAATGTGCACTTGAATGATGGAAGGTGTGAAGTTTAGATACACCCTCTCCACCCACCGGCGGCGTAATTCTCAAGCCGGCTCTACATGTAATGTGATTCTAATTCCCCTGAGCTCAGGCCATGACGGTGTACATTTAAAACGCCACTGGCTCAGGCCAAATGCAATCCATCTTCATGAGGTTGCATAACCACCATGGCGCCCTACAGCCTCCACTCTGATTCCTGTATCAGTGCACATGTGTGGGCCCATAAGCATGTATGCTCTGCAGCGCTGCAGATATCTGTAGCAGTACTGCACTTGTTTAGATTTAGTTGCACAGGCGTAACAGAGTCTCTGTGTAAACCACTTTATCTATGCTATACCTACGAGTCCAAAATATGCATTCAATTGTATATGTAGTGCACATAGGGATGTTGTTAGCTTATATTGATTTAGTAATTATACTGAAGGAAATGGGAGCTGTAATCTTGCATGTGCAGGGAGTCATATAACAGGTCAGGGTTAATCATTTTTTCGTCTGTGGAGGCTTTTCTGAACGGGCTTTTCTGAGAGCTTTATGGACTAGAGGACGTATAAATCCAGTTGAATGTCAGAATTCCTGGTGAGTGAAAAAAATGACCCTGGTCTCCCTGGCTGGGCTACAAACACAGAGTGACCTTTTCCCACACATCACTGGAGTGGATGACTGACCGACCAACTGAGTTTAGATGAAATAGGGGATTGAACTTCTTGTAATGAGCCAGTTGAGCAGTGTTTTTGAATGTAAGCCTTTAATGACCACTTTCACAAACTTATAATACAGATCTATTCAAAATCAGAATGTTCTCTAAAAGTTCTGACAAGGTCCAGAATGTTCTTTGCAAAACAGGTATATCCAAGACACTCTTCAAGTTCTTATATTAAAAAGCTTTATTTATAAGGCTATAACTGTAAGAAGCCTCATAAATGATATATATAGCCTCGGAAACATAGAGACGTCGAGCTATATCGTCACTTGAAGGAGCTTGTGTGGACAAATAGGGTGAAGAGTTAAATGGCAATGATGTTATTACATACTCGTTAATCTGACTCCATTTGATTAATAATTTGTATCACCAATCAATTACCAAGTAACTAGTTTATCAGCTATGGAGGAGAATGGCATGGCACACTACGAGAATTGAAGTTATCCGATTGGTAGGCAAATTAACAATTTAATAGGCATTCAGTCTTAAAGGTAAATGTAACCAATATCACTTCAGTTGAATGTCCAAGTAAACTCACATGGTCTACTGTAACAAAGTAGCAAATGGTAACAAAGGAAACTTAACCAATTCACAGAGGTAAACTTGACAAGTTAAAGATAACAGATACACCAGATAAACAATACAAACCCAGAGATAGAGAAAGGGGGAGAGAGAAAGAGAGAGAGAGAGAAAGACAAAGGGAGACAGAGAGAGATGAAGAGGGGGAGAGAGAGGAAGAGGGAGAGAGAGGCAGAAGACCAAGCCACAAGGGCCTAGCTCAAGAGGAGAGTGGAGATGGAAAAGGAGAGAGAAGAGGGAAGAGAAGAAGAAGCCCCAAGATGGGAAAGAAGACAGAAGATCCCTGGAGGACCAGAGCCTCCACTTTTATCATTCACTTGGGCCACCCCTGACTCATCAGAGCCTTTGTTGTCTGAGGTGGATGGGTGTGGCCCAGGTGGATATCATAACTTTATGCTACATTTAATTCTTAATCTACAACTATGCACAGATACATTCAATTGTACCAAAACCATAATCAGACTGTTGCCCACATTACAAGTATTAATTCAAGACCAAACATGAATGTATTATTCACAACACATATTTACAGAGCAATACTGTATGATAATGAGGTTGGCCTATCTCACCACAAGACATCAAGTAGGCCCAGGACTGAGTTATCTCTGAGTAGATGGGCCAGAACAAGAAGCAAATGGTCACTTTATGCATGAGCGGGTGTTGGGGATCTTTGGCCATGGTCAGCTAAGACAATACAGATCCCCCCCCCCACACATACACAGCACATTGTCTTCAGGATCTTCTCCAACACAAATCCTCTAGATACTTACAGCACACTGCCCCCACCTACCCACACACACACACACACAGTCACTGCTCCACTCCCCTCCCGCCCACACAGACATCTTCACTGTCATCACTCACATACATCATACATACAGTACTCTGCTTGCAATAGTAAGTCGTCCCCCCCCCCCCTACATACACAGCACATTATTTCATCAGGAAACTTCTCCAACTCACACCCCCAACATACTTACAGCACACTGCCCCCCCCCCCCAATACACAGCACATTGTCTCATGAGGGAGCTTCTCCAACACACATATTGCACACTGCCCTCTCCCCACATACACAGCACACTATCCCATCTCCCCTGTCATCCCCCCAACACACACACCAAGACCCCTGGCAGTTGGGTTTGCCCCTTGAGCCGTGGATCTGCCCAAGGTTTCTTCCTTGGTAAGGGAGTTTTTCCTTGCCCCTGTTGCTCTTGGGTGCTCCTTGTTGGTGCCCCCCACCCAATCCCAATCCTCCCCCACCTTTTTTATGCAGCCCTTGCCACTTAATCTACTAAACCTCTCTTCTACTGCACTTTTTACCCCCCCCCCCCCATTAATGCACAAATAGGCTGAAACCAGACATAATTTCACTGCATTTCTTACTTCCAGTAACTATCTGCATGTGACAATAAACGTCCTTGTATCCTTGTAAATTGACTGCAAAAGGCATTCTTTAGAAATGCATAAGGTTTGGGCAAAAGACGGGCCTTACACAACCAATAAAAACATCGCCAACATCTTTTGGCCAAACATGGCCTTCATCAGGGCAGAACAGAGAAAAGAGGTGCCACTCACCTATCTAACCTAGGTATAATGCCACCTGCCTATCTAACCTAGGTATAATGCCACCTGCCTATCTAAACTAGGCATGATGTCACCGGCCTATCTAACCTGGGTATAATGCCACCTACCTATCTAACCTGGGTATAATGCTACCTACCTATCTAACCTGGGTATAATGCCCTATATAACCTGGGTATAATGCCACTATCTAACCTGGGTATGATGCTACCTACCTATCTAACCTGGGTATAATGCCACCTACCTATCTAACCTGGGTATGATGCCGATCAACTGGTAGAAGAGGGGCAAACTCAAGTGGACACATATTAATCAATTCACGCTTAAATTACCGGTAAATAGGCTTCATTACAGTAAATTACACCTAAATTACCGGTAGATAGGCTACATTAAATTACACCTAAATTACCGGTAAATAGACATACATTAAATTACACCTAAATTACCGGTAGATAGGCCATATTAAATTACATTTTAGAACTGTACATTAACACTGACTTTCTCAAAAAGATAAGATGAAGAAAAAATAAAGAAAAGTGACCATGTCTATCGCATCATTGAGCCCTGGGAGGACATTGCTTTCAGTTTGTGAATCCGGCAGCTCTTTTTTGGTAAACCACCCTCTGTCTATCGCCCCTTCTGGAAGTCAGAGATACTGTACATGGTCTATACCAGTGTTTCTCAAAGTGTGGTCTGGGTAGCACTGGTGGTCCACAAGCTATCCAAAATGGTCCGCGAGCCAACCTGGTAAAATATAATACAGATGAGTTGTTTGCAATATTGAACCAACTTGCATGTAAATCCAAACAGTTCTGCAACACTGCCTATATAATCTACGCCAGTTTTACACAATAAGCACGGTGCAAAGACAATAATCAAGGTGGTTCAGTGAGTAGGCCTATTATATACTGGTGAAGTAGGTCTACTGTTTTTTTTTAGCTAGGTGGTCCTTGGTCTGAAAAAGTTTGAGAAGCACTGGTCTATACCCATAGCTGTAAGTGATGCTGGAGTGCCACTATGATGTCTTTAAAATGCTTTGACATTACATGCATATTTATGTTCTGCTACATAGCCTTGTACAGTATGTAAACGCTGTTTAGTGCACCCCACATTGAACGCATCACATAAAGAACACCTCAGTATATAAATTACATAAGTAGTAATCTTACAGTTGATAAAATGCCCAGTAATAAAAAAAAAAACAGCTTTGTGACTGAGTTAGTAAAGCCTTTTGACTTGACTACAATGTTGCATTGTTTACAATGGCCACATTTAATAGGTTCCATTTGGCACTTTGGGCAACCGGGTGTCTTGTTTATTCGCAGGTAAGTGTCTTGGAGCTCTCTCTGGGGGTTCCAGAATGTCCTTCATAAATTATGAGAAATGGAAAAACAGAAGCATAAACATGCCACTTGATATTTCCTTAACAAAAATAAATCAACAGCTCAGGAGTTACCACTTTCATTAGAAACACCTGAAAAAATCAGAATGTTCTCCATAAGTTCTGACAAGGTCCAAAATGTCTTTCATATATAATGACAAAGAGAAAAATACCACTCGATATTTTGTTAACAAATGGATATCAACGACTCAAGAGTTACCGCTTTGATTATAAACATGCACATTCATATTCACCGGTTGTTGTTGAAACGGGAGCTTCCTTTGGGACCCTCAACAGATTGGCATGTTTGCCTTAAAAGAGGACAATTTGGAGTAATCTGTCTATGTGCAAGTCCTTCAAAGCTGTACCTGCACAATATCAAGTGGGGAAAGAAATGTCTGAACTTACTTCCACTTTTCATGTTTATTTTTTATGTCACCCCTGGCTAAGTTTACTCAGTTTGTTTATTTCCTTCTATATTTCTTTCTCTCTTTTGAAAAAAAGACCAAAGTTGATAAAAGTTTAGAGGTGATGCAAGTGGAAGTTTTAAAAGCTGTATTACCGTATGGAAGCACAAGGTGTCTTCTATCTTCCTGAACTGGAAGGACAACCTTTCGTCACGGTTGGCAATAGGCAGACAGGTAGGAGGATGAGGTTAAAGAGGAGAGCAGAGAGACCAAGAAACATATAGATAGATAGGAAGAGAGAGAGAGAGGGGGATGGAGAGAGAGAGAGGGAGATGGAGAGAGAGAGAGGGAGATGGTTCGGTGTCGTCCTTGCAGTGTTCCCTCATTTTTAGGTTCTCAAATTCAAATTCTGTTTGAGTGCACTGTGGCCTAAGCAATGACAAAGTAATAAAACAAAAACATTTAAATACGGCCGGCCAGTCTAGAGTTCACAGAGCCAACACAGGAGTGTCCTGCTTGTGCATGGGGAGCCGCGCGTCGGATTCCAGGCTTGAGCCTCGATTGCCAGTTGCCAGTGGTTGGCATGAGTTACAGATCAGATTGGCACAGAAGTGCAGTTTTGATGGGCAAGGAGATGGGCAGACAACCAGAGGAGGACCATCTGCGTAGAGTGGCACTCACAGCAGCAATGAGATCATTTAAGGCTTAGCTGTGTGTGTGTGTGTGTGTGTGTGGGGGGGGGGGGGTAGAATGTGTGTGTTTGTGTGCATATTTGTGCGAGGATTAATACAAATGCTGATGGTTGGTGTCTAAGCTTAGAAATGGACAGTGCTATGAAAATATGAATTAGTATGAAGTCCTGTTATAAAACACACTTGGAATTTGAATGATAGGATTTCAAGACTCACGTTGCGCAAGTTAATGAAGTTCTGAAATATGAGTCCAAATGGAAATTATCAAACAGCTCTTTATTATACTCTCCAATTTTTTTTTAAAGAAATCAATTTGAAGCAGAGATATCAAGCCTGTATCTCTCCACCACACAGGTGTGGAATATAAGTTACACATGTCAGATGATTTATCTTCAAAGAGATCCCCCCCCCCCCCCCCCCCCCCACACACACACATTGTATCGTCCCATACAAGAAAAGCACTTATAGAAAAGTTGTAAAAAAAAATTTTTATGGTTAGGCCTACTTCTTTTTCTGTCCAAATATTCAATTCAATAACTGTAACTAGAATTTGCACCTGTTAAAAAATCAGTTTAAGTGGTAACTGTGTTCTAATACAGAGTTTTCATGGGCTAGGATGAGTTGATGTGTGTGTGTGTGTGTGTGCGTGCATGTGTTGGTAAAATCCATGATTTTAGCAGCAGGGTAAGAACAAGCAGAATTAACATGTTTTGGGTGTGATTTTTGTTATTTTACTGGTGCTGTTGTTGCTATTGCATTACAAATGTAGGCAAGGGTGTTTTCATGAAACTCACATAGCCCCCATGGAACAGAAGGCACTTAGCTTCTACAGCACTCTGCATCAGAAGAGCTAAAAATAGAAAGAATCAAGACATAGACCTGCTCAAGCCGGAGGATTTTTGTAAAGGAAGATGTTACTGAAGAGCTCTCAAGTGCTGACGTTGTCATTGTAGCCATTCACACTGTGGTTTATTTTGGATGAGGAGGTAATTAGGAACCTATAGATCTGCCTGTTTTGCCTAGAGCGCTGTACTCTCAAGTCATTTGATTATCTGCCTTCACCGCAGTTACTGAGACAGCATGAGCTGAATCTCAGCTGCCAGACAGTTTTGGTGGACGTCTTCTCTATTAGTTTTTGACACTCTCGTCTTATTTACAACGATGTCATCAAAGTATCCGTAATCCTCCATTTACTGATGTCATTGTGTTTGCACTTGCTTTTGTTGATGAAGTCTTGATGAGAGCAAACAATCTGTCACCATTGTTTGATCTCAAATGTGGTTTTAACTCTGCCACTACTTTTTCCAATTATTTCACGTAGTCTCAGATACATTTACATTTCTTTTTGAATATCATTCAATATCAGCAACACACCTTTTAATGATCATGTGCCTCAGAGTTCTATATGAGTATTGAAGCAGATATATATATATTTATAGTAGCCTAGAGCTAAGCTGACTGCTCTGATGAGATTGACATTGACAATCATGATAAGGTTAACCACTAGAGGCGGTTCAGTTTACCTAAGGGACTGGATGAATGCAGTCATAGCATCCTCTTTGTCGAAATTAGATCACTATAATGGTGCAGGCTATCAGCCTATCATGCTATCAGCCTACTGGCTTGCTTTAAGTGCTTTGATCAAATGAAATATTTGTTTCATGTTGAGGAGCCATGTTGTCATTCCAAGAAATGCAATGTATGTTGTGATTTCAAGTTCACATTCAAACTGGTCTCTGTAAAGCACATTGAGACATATATGTATGTTAACTTATGACACTATATAGATCAAATCGAATTAAATTATTCCACAGAGAAATAGCCAGTGTGATGGGCCATCTGTTGATATTATTACAGAAATATCAGACATCAGAAGCAGGAAACCATGAGACTCAAGCTAATATTTTCCCTGTCAAACTAAACACTCTAGAGTTACTCTGTATCCCTGCAAATGGACTGAACAATCAACTTGACAGTATGCCTGGGAAATCAATTTATGTGGATGCGATCAATACCGCGGAGGAGAGGCGGGAAGGGGGTCCACTGCGCAAGGAGGATAAGTCAGATTCTCAGCTCCCACTCCAGCATTGCTTTCAACTTTCTGACAGCAGCACCAATATCGCCGAAGTTTGAGTCTGTTAACAAACAAACATAGTGCCCGCTCTCACTGTGAAATCTGTCTTCATCGTTTCCCTGTTGTTGTTTAGAGTGACAGCGGGGGACTTCCGGCGTGTGATAAGTCTATCTGTGTCTTTCTCACACAATGAAAACAGGTGGGGAAGAAACTTCCTCGCAGGCAAATTTAGCACCGATACAATCACTCTTCTGTCTCACTCACTGTCCGTTTTCACAGTGTGAATGAGAGTGCATGTGCTTCCGAGAGCTGTAAAGTACCTCTCTACATCATTTATTCTTTAAGTTATATATTAATGTTTTCACGAGGGTAATGTCAAACCAAGCTGCTGCTGGATGAGAAAAGAGACATCAATCTCTCTCTCTCTTTCTTTCTCTCTCTCTCTCTCTTTCTCCAACTCCCACTCCTAACTCTGGGTATTCCTCCATAGCCGACCACTCTTATCTGTCAGAACTTATTCTCTGTGCAAATGTCAGGTGCCCAATGGCATTCTGCCATCCTGATGCACTGGGACTGTCTGCCGTTGGCACAATCAAATGTGAAGGAAAGACAAACAAGGTTATATGCACTGAACTCTCGGAGTTCTCCATCTACCCAGTGCCCACTTACTTAGGAACCGCAAACTACTCAGTACACAAAACACTGGGACATGGACCGAGCTTGTTGTGGATGCCAGGCACAAGGCTGAGCATGCCTTCGAGACCCGAAGAGTAATTTCATTCTGCATAGAGTGACCGAAACATTCTTTGCTGTCTAGCTAAGTCAATGGCACTCTCACATACCTCTCTCGAGTGGCGAGGGAAGAGAAATACCACATTAATGGCAACTCTAGAACATCAGTGTACACTATACATGCTCACTGATCCATATCCGTGTTAACCACACACTAATAGTTTCCAAGACCCTGCATAGCATTGGTTGCTATTTGCTGCTGAGACCCTTTGTATATCCTGTGGAAGTCTTTAAGACAATGTCCCTTGTCTCAGGTAGTACATTCTGTAGACTACAGAAACTACAGTACACTTATGGGGCGCCAAATGTAACATGCCTTATTTCGTGGACAGAATCACTTTCGTGTGACGAAATATATTCATTACGAAACCATGTTACATCGTAACGCCTTTTGTCCACGGAATGCACAAATTGGTTTGCATTGTGTCCACGAAACACTGAAGAGAGCACATCATTTCGTGGACGAAATTGACTGGTGGCCTTTTCCTTTCGTGGACAAAATGCTGAATGCAGTATTCACTGTCGTAGACGAAATGTTTGGTCAAAAGTAATTCTGTCTACGTAAATACGGAATGCACCTACACGCAGCATTCTGTGCATCCTATTTCAATTTCGTCCACAGAATTATTGTGTTGTGTTACAGAAGGCATTCCGTCCACGCAATAGTAACTTAACAACTTACGAAATGCATTCAGTGACATATGCTTTCATTCTGTGGACGAAATGCAAAATGCATAAAAGAATCACGAAATCAGTTTTGTGACCTGCTACAATACATTTTGTGATTCAGCAGTTTACGGAATTAATTATGCGTCAGGATAATTTCATTACGTGGACGAAATGCATAAAAGATTCACGAAATCAGTTTTGTGACCTGCTACAATACATTTCGTGAGTCAGCAGTTTACGAAATTAATTATGTCTCAGGATATTTTCATTACCTGGACAAAATGCATAAAAGAATCACGAAATCAGTTTTGTGACCTGCTACAATACATTTCGTGGGTCAGCAGTTTACGAAATGAATTATGTGTCAGGATAATTTCATTACGTGGACGAAATGCATAACAGAATCACGAAATCAGCTTTGTGACCTGCTACAATTCATTTCGTGAGTCAGCAGTTTACAGAATGAATTATGTGTCACGATAATTTTATTACGTGGACGAAATGCATAAGAGAATCACGAAATCAGTTTTGTAACCTGCTAAAATACATTTCGTGAGTCAGCAGTTTGCAGAATGAATTAGCCAGTGGGTCCCATTTAGAAGTGGCACTCGCGCCTCCCGTTATTTACAGAGCTGCGTGAAATGTATTGCAACTTTTCGCCACGAGGTGGCAGCTTAAGTCCGTGGTAAACGGGACAGCTGGCTGCATTCAGAGGCTTTGCAACGGCATTGTGATTGGCAATCCGCGAACCGGTGCCAGACCGTGCTGGACCTAGCCTAGGTCCGCGAAAAGCAACTGCATAGGCTTTCTCTGAATTATCTATGGTCTATGATCTTCAAACTATGAGCCTCTTCGACGAGTAGCCTAGATTTCTGGTCCACTGGACCACGAATTTAGGCTAGATTAGGTCTATGCCCGGTGCTTCTGTCTGTTAATTTTGCGGCACAACTGCTGGAACCGTGGACCGAAAGAAAAAGAAACTAAATGTTTCCCTGATCAATGCATACGCCTACTTCTTAATTCATCAAATATAGAGGCATAATATTAGCCGAGGTGGTAGTGGTAGGCTGTGAGGGCTCATTCAAAGTCTATGCGTGTCTGTGCAAGTGAAACTGACAAACTCGTGGGCTAAGCAACGATATTTAAAACAATGAATGAAGTGGATTCCTGTAATGTTAATGAAAACAGTATAGCGATTGGATAGCCTAATAAATCGCGACTTGTTGTAGGCCTAACAGTAGGCCTAGTTTATACAGTATCGTCTCGCTGGAGTGCACGCATAATAGGCCTAATCGCTATGCCTACTTCCCCGTCCAAATAAAGGGCTTTCCTTTGTTTCACGGAGCTCTGACTAACGGGAGGCGCGATTGAAGTGGCCACTTCTAAATGGTAGCCTAGGCTACCCACTGGCTAATTCATTCCGCAAACTGCTGACTCACGAAATGTATTGGTCACAAAACTAATTTCGTGATTCTGTTATGCATTTCGTCCACATAATGGAATTATCATGACACATAATTCATTCCGTAAACTGCTGACTCACGAAATGTATTGCAGCAGGTCACAAAACTGATTTCGTGATTCTGTTATGCATTTCGTCCACGTAATGAAATTATCCTGCAACATAATTCATTCCGTAAACTGCTGACTCACGAAATGTATTGCAGCAGGTCACAAAACTGATTTCGTGATTCTGTTATGCATTTCGTCCACGTAATGAAATTATCGTGACACATAATTCATTTCGTAAACTGCTGACTCACGAAATGTATTGTAGCAGGTCACAAAACTGATTTCGTGATTCTTTTATGCATTTTGCATTTCGTCCACAGAATGAAAGCATATGTCACTGAATGCATTTCGTAAGTTGTTAAGTTACTATTGCGTGGACGGAATGCCTTCTGTAACACAACACAATACTTCTGTAGACGAAATTGAAATAGGATGCACAGAATGGTGCATGTAGGTGCATTCCGTATTTACGTAGACAGAATTACTTTTGACCAAACATTTCGTCTACGACAGTGAATACTGCATTCAGCAATAATTATGTCCACGAAAGGAAAAGGCCACCAGTCAATTTCGTCCACGAAATGATGTGCTCTCTTCAGTGTTTCGTGGACACAATGCAAACCAATTTGTGCATTCCGTGGACAAAAGGCGTTACGATGTAACATGGTTTCGTAATGAATATATGTATTTCGTCACACGAAAGTGATTCTGTCCACGAAATAAGGCATGTTACATTTGGCGCCCCATATACACTAACCCCGTGCTGGTTAATATGCTGATTTAGAATGGCTGTGACCATGATTCCTTATTCCTGTAAAACAGGGTGTGCTCAACAGTGGGCAGTCGGGGCTGGTAGGGTGGCGAGGCTCAACATCAACCAGACTACAATAGAGTCTTTAGCATCACAATGCACCATGCTTGCACTGCAGCTGTGTCCGTTTCATTGTTGTAAAACAGCAAACTCAAGACTTTTAATGCTTCCGCTTGCTGTCTCCCGGCCCTGCGTGACCATTTATAAATATTATTTTCTGGTTTGCCCCCAGCCTCTCCATTCCTTCTTATTCTCCATCTCTCTCTCTCTCTCTCTCTCTCTCTCTGTCTCTCTCTCACACCTGCAGGAAAGGTTGTGCGAGTGAACAGCAGCACCAGAGGTCCTGGAGCCAATCAGCATTCAGAGAGCGAGGCTGACTCACGCCGCCTGAAGTCGCAGAACCCCGTCGAATCCGCACGCCGCCGCAAACAACAACATGTCTTTAGGGCCAGCTGAGGCATTGTGCACGCCAGGCAAGGTGCTAAAATGGACTCACAGCCAACAAAAGTGTTACACCAGCTGATCTGATTGACTTGAATATTATAAGGCACAGTTCTCACAGATGTCCTCCATGCCTGTTTATATTTGTGTACAGTATGTAAGAATACAGATATCATTGGATACAGTAATCCTATGGATTCTATAATGGAGCATGGCCTTGGAATCATAAGAAAAAATAATAGTATTGTTGAGTACACATTCTTATACCAGAGACTGTTGAGAAAGCAGATCTTTGGTTATACTATATTGATTCTACCTTCTTTTACATAAGGAATGGCTACGGTGGGACAGATTTGGAACTGGGTCCCATCCAAAATCAGCCTGCTTGTATGGCATAAAACAATGCATCCAATAGCAATAGATGTATTGATCATGCAATGTAAAGGACTTCACAGGCAGTCTGCCAGGAAACTTCATAAAACCAGAAGTATTTTATGATCTTTCTGAGCCAGTACAGCTCAACTGAACAACTTACTATATTATCATTCTAACAAATTAACTTGATGTATTTATGAATATAGTAATTATATTTTGTATCTTTCTTAAATCTATTCTGACTATCTTTCTTATTCATTATGGTTTGTTCTATCCATTTTTAACAGCATTATCAGACTGGTGTTTATATTGAGAGAACTTGTGTGCATTGCTTTATAGGAAACTTGTTGTAGAGTTGGATTTATTGCACAAATGTGGGTTTCTGCAATATTGTTAGACACAGCTGGCAAAAATGGGATATTGGGGAATGGGGAAAAACAAACCCTGCTACTTGCTCCCCTGTTTATCTATTAATTTAAACACTATTCATCTAAATTGGCTGTAACTATACTTTGAATTAAATTTAACAGCCATCAGTTTCACCATTTATCATCATTCAACATGCCGAAAAAGTTTCTGTTTGCCTAAAGGCAATTATGCCAGCTATAAGAGATGATCAATTGCACAAAGCTGCACAAAACAATAAAAAATACAACAGTGAGCTTGCAGGGCGCTGTACACAGTCTAGCCACAAGGAGAAATGAGTCTCGGAGAAGTCATACGGATCCCCCAGTGACGAAGGAGGTCAAGCGCTGGACTGACCAATCGGAAGCCAGGCTAAAGGACGCCCTTAGCAACGTTGACTGGGAGATGTTCAAGACGAACTCTGCTGACATCAATGAGTTTACGGAAGTATCATTGAGTTACATCAATATGCTAACTGATTCCATCATCCCAACTGTAAAGATCCAAAGCTTCCCTAACCAGAAGCCATGGGTGGATAGAGAAGTGAGAACGGCATTAAAGACACGCACCATGACTTATAATGCAGGGCTTATTTCAGGGGATATGACGGATTACAAAGCAGCATCTTATAGTTTACGTAGAGCTATTAAAGATGCTAAGCGGCGCTATAGAGACAGAGTTGAAGCTGATTTCTTGGAGGGTGATCCAGCACGAGTGTGGAAAGGACTCCGAACCATCACTGGCTTTGAAAGAAAGTCCCCTCCTATGATGAATGTGAGTAAAGCCCTCCCTGATGAACTTAATGCTTTTTATGCTTGCTTTGACATGAAAAACACAGACTATCTTGCACTAGCTGCAGCATGTGAAGCAAATGAGGATGCACCTTTCTGTGTCTCTGAGGTCGATGTGAGCAATGCCTTTAGGAGGGTTAATTGTAGAAAAGCTGCTGGACCGGATGGAATTTCTAACAGGGTTTTGAAATCCTGCGCTGCTCAGTTAGCTCCTGTGTTCACTTATATCTTTAACACATCATTGGCTCAAGAGACAGTTCCTACTTGCCTCAAGCAGTCTGTTATTGTTCCAGTACCGAAAAACAAAAGTCCATCATGTCTGAATGACTACCGCTCAGTAGCCCTGACGTCTACAGTGATGAAGTGTTTTGAGAAGCTTGTGAAAAACATTATCTGCTCATCCCTCCCTGCCTCCTTCGATCCCCTCCAATTTGCTTACAGAGCCAACAGGTCTACAGAGGATGCCATTTCAAACCTCATGCACACCTGGAGGAGGGGAATGGGAATTATGTGAGGATGCTGTTCATCGACTTTAGTTCAGCATTCAACACGATAGTACCTCTCACCTTGGTCACAAAGATGAAGGCCTTAGGAATGAACTCCACCCTGTGTCACTGGATATTTGACTTCCTCACCAACCGTTCACAAGTGGTTATAGTGGGGGGTCTGACATCTGACTCCTTAACCATCAGCACTGGTGCTCCCCAAGGCTGTGTTTTGAGTCCACTGCTGTACAACATCTACACACATGACTGCAAAGCCAACAGTAGTCATACCTCTATCATCAAGTTTGCAGATGATACAGTGATCTCGGGCCTGATTAGTAACAACAATGAACAGCTCTACTTGGATCAGGTTGATGAGGTGGCACAGTGGTGTCCATCTAACAGCTTGACACTGAATATCAATAAAACCAAGGAAATGGTAGTGGATTACAGAAGGCAGCAGCAGAACTACAGTTACACCCCACTAATGATCAGCGGGCAACCTGTAGAGAGAGTCACAAGTTTTAAATACCTTGGTGTCCACATTACTGAAGACTTAACATGGACTGTTAACACTTAATATGTTCTGAAGAAGTCCAGACAACGACTCTACTTCCTTCGTCAGCTAAGGAAATTCAAAGTTTCTACATCCATCATGAAGGCCTTCTACACTTCAGCGGTTGAGAGTGTTCTAACTGGTAGCATCATCACCTGGTATGGGAACTCCACAGTTAGAGATTGTAGTACTCTGCAGAGAGTAGTGCGCTCAGCTGAACGTACTATAAGAACTCAACTCCCTGCTCTACAAGATATCTATTCCAGAAGAGTACTCCTAAGAACCCAAAAGATTCTGAAGGACTCTTCTCATCCCCCCATAAATGCACAAATAGGCTGACACCAGACATAATTTCACTGCATTTCTTACTTCCAGTAACTATATGCATGTGACAATAAACTTCCTTGTATCCTTGTATCCCACTCCCCACTTACAATACCTCATTTGAGTGCATGAGTGTATTCACACTGCAAAATTACACACAAAGTGCATTGCTAGTCCCCGGATGGTGCACTCATCATAACGGTAAAAAAATTGAGTGCGGAACAGTGGACACTTTTCACCCTCAACAGACGCCCTCTTGGCTACATAGTGGAGGGGGAGGGAGTATTTTCAAACTCGGGATAATTGCGATTGGGAAAGCTGGAGCAGCAGCAGTGGAAAACACACTTTACAGATGTACAACAAGTTATAACTGTTCATGTTTTGACAAAGTACGACCATGTCACTATCAAATATGCAGTGGAACTGCAGTTTTTTTAGCTTAATTTACCTTTACTTAACAGCTTCGGAATCATTGGAATGGTTAAATGACTTTTTCCGGGTTGAATGGTAGCAGTCTTGCTTCCCCCTAGCTTCTGTGAGCGGAAAAACCAGCCTTGCAACTTTGGTCTGGCGTGACACCAGCCTCAGAGTCAGAAAGTCTCGCGGCCTTGCGATGTAACAAATTTCAATGGAGTTTCTCAGACATTTGTCATGGCAGAGCTGGCAAAAAGAACCAGAAACCGAGCAAACCACTGTCAGAGGAACAGGGAAAAAGGAAACAGCAGACTGACCTAGTGCTGCCACTAACGACTAATTTTCTAACGACTAATCTTTCGACAAATTTTTCGATTAGTCGACTAATCTAAACGACTAATTTTTTTAAAAATCAAGTGTTTGTTATTTTGTTGTGTCCGTTTTATTTTGAACTCAACTAAAGGATTCCCGGGACACTGAAAGACCGGGGTAGACGAAACTTGGTGGGCATGTAACCCCACATGGATAGCATGGAACCATCGTTTTTCGTTTTGATCTGTAGCCCCCCCGCTGGACTGCACCCCCCGAAAGGAGGGTAGGGCAGACACAGTTTTCTGTGAATATCTTGAGAACCGTAAGGTTTAGGAGGACCATTTTTTTTTTCGTATGTTGATCTCAAGGGGCCATGTCAACCCATTCCATAACCACTCATTTCATGTATAGCGCCACCTAGTTAAACACAAAAAAGTAAAAATGAGGTGTTGTAATCGCAGGTATCTGTGACCTAACATAGTCAAAACTGCATGAAATTGGAAGTGTAGGATCATTATGACACCCTTTGAATGCATGCCAAGTTTCGTGGAATTCCGTTCATGGGGGGCCACACAATAAATTAATTTATGTTACTATACACCAACTGGCCTGTAGATGGCCGAAGACAGTTTTCTGTGAATATCTCGAGAACCGTAGGGCCTAGGAGGTCCACCTTTTTTCTGTATGTTGGTCTTAAGGGGGCATGTCAACCCATCCCATTACCACTTATTTCATGTATAGCGCCACCTAGTTAAAAATTAAAAAGCAAAAAATTAGGTGTTTTCATCACAATATCTCTGGCTGACATGGTCAAAACTGCACGAAATTGAAAGTGTAGGATCATTATGACACCCTCTGAATGCATGCCAAGTTTTGTGAACTTTCGTTCATGGGGGGCCTTACAATAAAATAATTTATGTGTACATTTAGTGACCGTACACCAACAAGGATTCCCGGGACACTGAAAGACCGGGGTACACGAAACTTGGTGGGCATGTAACCCCACATGGATAGCATGGAACCATCGTTTTTCATTTTGATCTGTAGCCCCCCCGCTGTACTGGACCCCCTGAAAGGAGGGTAGGGCAGACACAGTTTTCTGTGAATATCTTGACAATATAGCATAACAATATATTGTTATGCTATATTGTTATACATGCACTTCAAAGCAGCCAGTGTTTAAAGTGCCTGTTCACAAAAAGTTTGTGAAAACATGCACATCAGAGGACTGCTTTACTAATGTAAAATATAATTACAATAGTTCTATTGCTTTTGCATGGTTGCATGATAAATACTTCTCAAAACAACAGCAATGGGTGTCATCGTTTTGGGATGTTTCCCTCATGCAAGCATCATACACTGGTAGGCAAATGGAAATAATATTGACATATTTAATTATGCCACAAGCTTTTGGCCACGTTATTCAAATTTGACTATACAATACTTTAGATAGTGTATTATAGTCTGTGCTCTGTTTTTATGGAAGTTGCATAAATCCACATTGTTCTATTAAATGTAGTTTCATAATTAAGTAGCCTTCCAATAGGTTGAATTGGAGCTTTGCTACCAACGTTATCAAGTGGTTTCAGTTTCTCTCTCGCATTGAATGAACGCTCATACCACCATTTAATTGTATGCCTCTATGTTTGATGACACCAAATTAGCAAGTATTTCCTACTTTTTTTCTGTCGGTCCGCGGTTTCTTGATCAATTGCGCAGCAAATTATCAGATAAAGCCCCGGGAATAATTTCGTTCCGCGTCTCCGGACCAGCAGTGTCCACGTTACGGCCGGTGCTGGTCCGCGCGGCCCATAGTTTGAGAAACGCTGGATTTTGAAAGGCGACAGGAGTTGACGACTTTGCAAATGAGCCTAACATCAGCATGTTCAAAGCAAGTAGGCTACAGGCACTTTGCGTGTCTTACATAGGTTACCTCACTTTATCAGTTGGCTTGAACGCTAAAAAAATATGCGTCGTGACTTATTGACCATGCAAAGGACGCACACCTTGATTGTTGATATCACGAGCGGCGGCATGTCCGCGTTAAAGTTTTTTTGTATGAATGAATTACAGTAGCCTAATGACACGCCGTTGCGTTGTCATGTCTCTTCACTTAATTTATTTCAATTTCCACAATACTATATTACCGGTAGTCAGAGTTTGGACTAGCTCAACCTACTAGCTTAGCTCCCCCCACTTAGCTCTGCCTAGGAATGAAAGCAGGCAGGCGCGTTAACAGTTTGCGTGCATAGCGGGGTTTAAAACTGCCAAAGTCTTAGTAGCCTGTTTAACATCCAAAGACAGTCATTGTACAAGAGTTAATAACATAGAGTTAATATAACATTACAGTGAGCCGTTTGAGACCAAAAATAAATAGGTGGTCAATAGTAAAACGACTAATTTTCATGGTCGATTAGGTCGACTAAGTCGACTAATCGCGGCAGCACTAATCAAATCACATTACAAAAACGAAGTTCACCCAAGGGTAGGCTACTTACAATTTCAACAGCAACAAAGCCAAGTCGGAGTCCGTTTTGCAGTCTTCTTAGAAACTACAATCTGACTACATTTTCGAGTATTTCCGCCGAGTTACATCCGGATGTGTTCAGACCGCGACCAGAAAGTTGCATATTCGTTTTTTCCGCGGAGAAGCACTAGGGGAAGACGAAGCACCCACCAAACGACCCAAAAAGTGTTGTAGAACCATCAGAACGACTCTGAACCTGCATAATTAAAGTCATTTTTGCTAAAATTGTTGCATAGGGCCTCTTTAAATGTTGTGATCGTCATTTCCATTAAGTGCACAGAGTTCATGTTCGATTAGAGACGACACTATTCTCTTAAAATGTACACACTCCATGAGTAAGCACACAGGGTACTGTCATTTTTGAGACATGTGCATGTGTCTAGCTGGGTGTTATTATTTACGCTTATACAATGTTCAAATTTACTATTTAAATACCCAATTATAACTTCTAACCACAGACAAAGCCAAATACTTTGTCCTTAAACAGAAAACAAATCTTAAACAATGCCCGAATGAATGCTTCCTAGTTCAACTGTTAAACATACTTAGAGCTAGGCTAATCTTATTAAACAGGATTCAGGAGAAATTAAGACAATCTGTTTTTCAAACTAGGGGCCCCCTTCTACACATTAAGGATTAAGGGATATTATTAGGGATAATTTCAGGACCGAATTAGACTGAGTATAACTACACTTTAAGGACTCAGGGTTAGCTGAAATTTTTTTTTTTCTCTGTGAGGTGCATGGCACTGCACAAGACATAAGATTGATTTTTGCATGTGCACTTGATGAATGCAAAATTCAATTAAAGTTATAACCACTTGAGATGAAAGCGTAACGATGGAAACTAGCATTGTTTCCCTCTAGGTGTGGAAACGCCAGCCCTGACTAGCCCACATATGGAGGGAAAGCCAGTTACTTATTCTTGGAACTCATGTCAGCATGTGTCATAACTTGTCATCAACATAGTTAACATGAAGGATAGAACCGTGACATGTGTGATGAAATGTCTCATACTGCATGTTGTCAGCCTGATATGTTATACTCATAGTGTGAAACATTCTGAAAACTGAAATGGCAATTATACATAAAATGTGATCACTGGCCTTGTAAACTTGAAGAGGATATAGCTTGACATGCCATGACATACACATATTATGTTAATAGCACAGAAGGTTAAGGTAAAGTGTTGAATGAGAGTCCTCGAGTCCTCTATATTCCATGGTCTAAAAGAAGAAAGTCAATGCCATGTCACAGAATTTCACAAAATAATGTGTCCAAGGGATAACTCAGCTTTACAGATCAATAACACATACACCGCAGAGAGAGAGGGTGGGGGGGAGTTCAAGTGTCAAAAATGGAATTACGATGTCGTGTTAGCCCAGAATGCACGCTACACTGACCCCAAAGCTCTTCTTGGCCACCCTAAAGACTTTTGAGTCAATCTTGCCAGTCCAGTCGGCAGGCAGTGACAACAATGACATGTTAAGAATGTCACACACAGGCTTCAGTAGTGATCAGAATACAGTGTGCCTTTTAGGACCACACTTTCTTTCTCTCCCTCTCCCTAGCCTCTCTCTCTCTCTCACACACACACACACACACACACACACTTTTTTTAACTATGCAGGATTATGGTAGAAACTGCTGAAGTTGAGGATTTAGATTTAATCCCGTGCACCTGGGGGCCAGTGCGTTTCTCGGGATTATCCTAACCTCCAGTGACCTGTGGGGGGATTAAGAGCGAGGAAGCTGGATAGGTCACGGAAGGGTGTGCATAAGGGGAGGGGGTGGGAGGCGGATTGGAGGGTTAAGTGTCGGGTGTGGGGTCAGTGGTGCTTGTGCAAGGGTTTCTTGACGCCGCAGGGATCCAATTAATCAAGTCATTAGCACCAGGCCAAAACCAGACAGCTCTTAACAATGCTAATTGATTAGCAATTTGTACTGTTCTGTTTGGCAGCCTCAAGCCCTCTGCTGCAAAGTGCGGAGACAAGGACTTAAGACAAAGTTGCACAGGCTAACGATTTGCAGCATTGTTTTCATTTGCAAGGCAATGGGATTTCTTCACGTTTGATCAATGTAAACATAGAATCTAAGATGAATAGGCAGCCAATAAGCACACTAAAGCTACATTAAATGTCTTCACATAATCTAAACCATTAACTGTTTTCAGAGAGGTTTAGATTGAATATGGTGTCAATTGCAGACAGAGTTTTAAATGGTCTTCATTACTTCTTCCATTCAGGTTTAGTAAAACTTCTGGCTCAGAGTTCTTTCAAACAGATTGATATTTGATGTGCTCTGAGTAGAGCCTGAACTGCCAGGACCCTGCGTGAGCGAAGTAAAAATTGAAATAAAGATATTCCAAATTCATGAGTTCTTTATTTTTGGTATAAAGATGACAAGCTGTCATACTCGTGCACAAGATCCCATCCTGTGTGTCAGAACCAGACAGAGATTATTCCGCCGGTTTTGCACTCTTTTATATGAAAAATGTCATTGTTCTTTCCTCAACACTCTCCAAAAATGTGTAATTTTTTTGTCTATTTCACTGTCTCTCCGCGGCTCATTTTTAATGCATTACATTCGGGTGGAGAACGCAGTGAAAAAGGGGCCACACAGTCACTCGCCAGCATCATCCATATCTGTCCACTTCTGAGAGAAGGGGGCAACACCCCGACATCTATCAACCTGTCATCACTCACAGCATTCAGACAGCAGCAAGAACAACAACAACGACAACAACCACAACAACGACGGTGACGAAAGGAACTGAATTGTTCAGACTGCATTTCATATAATGTGCAGCGCTGATAAGGAATGAAACATTGCTGTGAGTGGGGTTTTCCCACTCTTAAACAGGAAGGGAAAAGATTAACCGTGTAGTGTCAACGCGACTAGCTCTCAGGTTGGAGGGCCTGCCAGGGACGGGTTGCGGGCCATTCAGCATTTTAAATGGCTGTTTGCTGAAAGATACAGACCTGTGGCTCAGTACACACTTTCTTTTTAAAGCAGCCTGCTTAAAAAGGAGGGAGTGTAATGGGGAAAAAAAATCTAGTCCCCTGAGCATACTGACTGACAGCAATGTGTTTTCATCTCACAGCCTACATACTTTTCTGCACAGTTCAACCAGTTACAGTCAGATACATAAATTAGCACAAACAGTTTATCACACTTAAAAGTAAGCAAGATAGACTACATAAAATAGCACAAACAGTTTATCACACTTAAAGGGACACTATGCAGGTTTTTTAGCTTAATATGCAAGTTTTTTAGCTTAATTTACCTTCATTTAACAGCTTCAGAGTCATTGGAATGGTTATATGACTTTTTTTCGGGTTTAATGGTGGCCGCCTCGCTTCCCCCTAGTGCCTGTGAGCGGAAAAACCACCCTTGCAACTGTGGGCCGGCGGGCCGACGGCCTCAGTGTCAGGAAGTATAACGAGTGTAATAACGAATTGCTTTACTGCATTCAAATACACATACACGCCAGGCACCAGCTAGAAAAAGTTAGCGATGGAGTTTCTCAGACATTCGTCATGACAGAGCCAGCGAAAAAGAAGCAAAAACCGAGAAAACAGTAAGGAAATTGTCAATACTGCATAGTTTACCTTTAAAATTAGGCAAGCAACGTGTGTGCATTCATTGGTAAACGGCAAATTACAGTTAATGTATGTGCTAACAATGCAGTGCTATTTACAATGTGGCAATGCATTGCAAGGTGGGTTGAGATTTGGATACAGGAGTATTTCACCAAACCGAACCTGAGCAACCAACATCATTACTGACTGCTACATTACTGGAGCTTTTTTTAGTCCATCTTCAAACAGCCTCATCCCGTCACTGGATTGTGTTTTTGATATCCTCATTCTGAATTACAACAACAAAACAAAAAAAGTCAAATTATCTGCTAAATAGCTTTGATTAGCGTGGCTTATCTGCCAATGGCAACATGAAGAATTTACAATGTGGCACACGTATATCTGGGACACACTTCAGCGACACCTTCACCAGTGGCTTATAATAATTACAGGCTGAACAATGCAAGCGTTTACTGAATAAATAAAATCGGTTAAAGTGGATTCTCCCGCTCGCTCTCCTTCTCCCTCTCCTGTCTGCAAGATTACAATGGATATGGGGCAATGAATAAGGCATGAGAGGTGGGTGAAAGTGTGCTCTTGGTTTTAATGATGTGATGTATTACAATAGGCCTGGGCCGGCTGCACTGTTAAATAAATGAGCCATGTATTTCCATTAGCGAGGTCAGCACCATTAGTACTCAAGGACCGACCCTCGCCGTCCGGGGGTCGACTCTTTAGTCACAGAAGAAGTGGGATCAATTACGGCGTCATGGAAAGGGGACACTTAACCGGGAGAGAGGAGGGAGGTGTTCATTATTGCTCTTCATACGTATACACATACTTAGACTGATTAATATGTACACTGGACTGTAAGCCATTACACGCATACACATGCTTGAACACAGAAGGGAGTGAATGTATGCACACATAGCTGACACAACACAACACACAACACATACACATACACGCACACACAACACAACACAACACAACACAACACATACACACACACACACACACACACACACACACCACAGCTTACGTAATTTGGAATGGTGAGCATCTATGAAGTATGTTGTTATTGGTTTGCATGAAGGTCTTTTCTTTTTGACCTGAAAAGAAACATCCCTCAAAAGCATCTTGAAACATCTCTCAGCCCTGTGACTAAAGCTCTACTTTAGCTGTTGCGTGCATGGAGGTATTATATATAACTGGAGAGAGTGACTAAGTCCCGCCCTCCATACAAATGAATGGTGGAGGCTAGGCTAGTAAATCCGGCCAATTCATAGTCAACGCCATCTTGAACACTGGGGTTCGGATCCAGCGCCAGTCGACTCTGACCATGCGCCAGTTACAAAGCTGGAAATGACGCATGGACCAACGTCGATTTTTATTGGATATTCTGTAAAAAGAGTGTCATCCTCCAGTAAGAGGGTGGCGATAATGCACATAAAGTCCTTGCCTCATAACAAGAAGAAGAAAAAGTTGCTCGGGAACGCGCATGGAGTCCGAGTGGAGTCGCCCTGAAGCGCAACTTAATTTCATTGGATAACACAGCGGCTCTAACTAGGAGCGGTCTGCTTGCTGTCCTGCTGCAAATATGCATTCGAACTTGACGTGAAATATCCGTAGTCGAACTATAAATAAACTATTCGGTTTTTAGTGCCAAGTGTAGCGCATTTTTACAGTCTATGATTAGTTTGTTTTTTATTTTATTGTTTGCCATCTCATAGCGGGTGCTCTAAACGTATTCTAGCGTTGGCCCATGACCAAATCAAGCCAATAATAGCCAGTAGCCACAATAATGACTGGAGCCAGAGCCCTCAATAGCCACCCTGTTTTGAAAATAATATTGAAGATAGTATTGAAGATAACGCACAAAACGGTCAGCCTGAGCGGACAATTACGTCCCCAACTCATCTAAAATGTGGAGTCTTTACTTTGAGTTGTACACCGCACAACCGTAAAGTAACGGTTAAAGAGAATATTGTCTGCGGACTCAGCAAAAAACAGTTTACTTACGCATCCACGACGTCCAATCTTTGCGCTCACCTGTGGAGTTACCATCCAAATGAAGCAGCGGTGTCAGAGGCACAGTAGACGGCCAGAGCATCGCCAGGCGTCCAACATCGTATGATTGCATTTCCGTAAATCCTAAATTATGTCCAGGGTCTGCTATCTACTTAGGCTGCAAAGCACAAGTATTTATTTGAGGTATGCTTATTCGAGGCAGACCTTTATTTCTTACATTGTACGTTATTGTGAGACATGTGTTTTGTTTGGAGCGGCATACCAGGCTATCAAACGCAGACGATTTTCGGCTTTGGTATGGGATTTAATTTACTTTTTGACTTTTATTATATAGTTAAATGTTGAGGCTGATGGGCATTTAAATATAGAGGGTATTTGATGATCACTGTAAAGTTTCGTGTAGTTGAAAAAGTGTTGGAATTTCCAGCTGTTTGCGAGACAAGGCCATTTTCATTCATTGAACGTGCGCTGTGCTCTAATGGAATCCTTATTGCATAGAGAAGTAGCCTAAATTGAGTTTTTTTTTTTTTTTAATTATGCATGGTTTACTTTTTATTAAATTCGTAGGCTGGAATGCCTCGCGGCAATAATTGTGTTTAAATGTAGTAGCCTAGTGCTTCAGCCTCTGGCAAGCTCCAAAGGGGGCGGCTAGGTTGAGAGCAACGTGTTGGATGGTGTAACGAGACAAGGTCTTTATGCCGCTGTTCATATGTTTAGGCTACGTTTGTTCGGGACAAACAACAACGAAACAAGATCAATACAATTTTCTTTATTTGTTTATTTGTCATATGATGGATAAACAACCATAATATGCACGTCTTCTCATAGGATCCTCAAGAAATACGCACTGAATAACGTTTGGCTGTAGCCGCCGGATAGGTACCCGCCCACCAACATGTACGCGCATGAGAGCTCGTGCCCAACACGGATTTTCGTGCATGGAGCTGGTTCCAAATGCTCCATGCAGCGCCATATTTGAAAATGGCGTATGCTAACATGCCGAAGCTAATCTGCACGCTCTTGACCCCCTGGTTGCGTGTGCTGGCAAGTGTGTAAAAACACTGGCTCTGATTGGCTATCATGAAACATGACTGCCTTAGCCAATCATAATCGCTTACGTCGTTATTAACCCACCTCCTCACTAGCTGTGAGCCAGGGGTGCGTTCGGATTACAGAGTTTATTCAATCAATGCAAAGTAAGTAACGCACCGCATTTAACGTCCAGTAACGTTAACGGCGTTGTAACGTTGTAAAAAGTAATTAATTAGATGACTCTGTTAATGAAAAAATAACGTCGTTACCTAACGCCGTTCTTTTAAACGGCGTTATTCCAAACACTGCTAAAGAGACAGTGTCAGGACCAGAAACAGAAACCTCGGCAATACAACTGAACTGGGCGAGAGAAGGGTGTAAAACTCAGTACCATTACGAAAACTCTCACTATGTCAGACCAATTATGTTGTGTGCTGTTGTGCCTAATAAGTTTCCCGTACCCATGTAAATGGGCTGCTCCTGTCTGACGCCCAGAAGGAAGATATTGAGATGTAAGCACGTGCGGCAGCGACAGCCATGATCACGCGCCTCTTCAGCACTGCACAGCACTGCAGGGAGTTTCATAAGAAGAGCCCAACAAACGAAAGATAAACAGATCTAATGAAAACGCAGTGAGAATGCACCACCATAATGAATGCATCGGAAAAAAGGATGAGACAGGGATGAAAGAGAGGAGGAGAGAAAGGAAGAGAGTGGGAGAGAAAGATAGAGAGAGAGAGAGAGAGAGAGAAGGCAATTGAATGAAACATAGTGAATATGTTCATCTCAATCTACTCAAGATAAATACTGTAGGTTTAATGGTTATGTGAAATGATTGCGGACCATATTTTCTGCACAGTAAGACCGAGAAAATCCCATAACGCCCACTGTCGTCTCACTGTAATGATATCAAATGTCCTGCGCATAGCTGTTGACAGTTTATGAGACACTGATCAAGAAACATGCAAGGAACGCTCATGAATATGTTATAGGCTGTTTGTCAGGAAGTATGACCTGCTGTCAAGAGGAAACAGGGGAATGGAGGAAGAGGAGCAAAGAGAAGGCGGAGACATCTGGCTGAGATTAATTTACACTATGGCTAAAAAGCAACATGAAAAGCATGAACTGGGGGAAACTGTTACGTGTGTGTGTGTGTGTGTGTGTGTATAGACATGTGGCAGAGAGAGGGTTGAAGGGATTACACTCGAAAGCTGCCGGAGGACACACAATGATGCGATCACACACCAACACTCTCACACCTAGAGAGAAAGACAGAAAGACACACACACACACACACACACACACACAGAAAAACAGACACACAGAAACTGACAGATTCTCTCTTACACACAGACACAGACACACACGCACACACACACACACACACACACACACACTTCAATAGAGTAGATGTAGATTAATATAGTAGATGTCCTCACACACTTTCTGACAACCACATCACTTATCTGAGGAAACGGTTTGAAAATGGAAACTTGCCTTGTGTCCTCTATCACTCAGACTGGACTGATAACCTGAATCAGATATCATTTCAATCCAACTTTCATAAAATAGTCCACCCTGCAGTTGCAGTGATCTTAAGTGCAAGATCTGAAGAAGGACTTTCAAATGAGACTGAACCATGAGAAAGATTAAAACAAGCTCCATATCTTTCACACGTCTCTGTGACATCACACCATCCATGACCTCTCACCTGTCCTCTGTTGCCATGGTAGCCCTGCATGTTGCCACTTATTTTTGTTTTGAGACAAGAAATGTCCTGAGGTGCCATACCTGGGTAACCTGTGAAAACCAGAGCCAGAGACCAGATAAGAGGCACACTGTGGCTGGAATTTAAGACCCGACAAGATTACAGACGTAGTTTTACAAGGTTTTGCTCTCTTCTACAAATCAGAAATAGAAGGTAATGGAAGACTAAATAAAAACACATAACTTCACATCCTCCTGAGTGACTACGGACATCTCTCTGAGAGACTTATTACATAAAATCAAATGGAGCTGTATTTCAAATAGTGCCTGCTATGAATTACCAGTGACTCTCAATTAGCCTAATGGCCACTGTGGTTCTACAGTATACCCACATTTGACTGATGTCTAAAAATTACCCTCCATGCCAAAGTCACTTTTGACTTAAAAACTGCTTCTGGCAGCTTCTAAATAAGCTTGTCTTTTGCCTTTCTTAGTCAGCTCAGTTGTCCTGTGTGTCCATGCCAGAGTGGTGACAAGCTCTGGCTGTCAGAAGGCATTGTAATCTCTTACTGTCCGGAGTCTCTGGAGGATTTAGGAGAGATTCCTTTGAGGCCAAAAATATGAATTGTTTTTGTGGGATCCCCCCCCCCCCCCCTTCTTCATTTTGGTAATGTCTCAGGCTAACTGAGGTAGGAAATAAAACATGGAAGTATTACAAAATATGCATAGGCCATATAAAACATAACCCATAACCCATACATTTGTCCATGGTTTTAAAGGATTAATATGAATTAAGAGTGTTGGATAGTTGGGATATCTGCGCACCTCAACATTTACCACACATGCCTGCCATGCAATAACATGGTGTCAACTTCTATTACAGACATTGTCAGAACAATCTCTTACCTTGCTCCACATGCACGCTCTCTCTCTCTCTCTCTCTCAAGGACTGACTGACTCACTCACTCACTCACACACAAACACATTTACTGACACTTGTATAGACCCTCATCCCTCTGTCATAATGGAGATGGAAGTCAAATATAAAAGGCACAAACATGTATAATGTATCCGTATCCAACAACATCCTGTGTCTGAGCCCAGAGGACGGGACGCTGTGATGTCATTTCAACCTTCTCTTACTCAAAGGTTTACTATGGAGTCAAAATAGGGTCTTTAATATTGAGAGCTTGTGAAAAGATGTTCACATGTGTAATAAAGTTTTGCAGCTGTGCAAAAGGAGTTCTGCATGTGAAAAGAAATTTCGTACCTGTAGAAATATTTTGTACATGTGTGAAAAAATGATGTACCTGTAGAAATATTACGTAGGCTACTTGTGTGAAAGAAATGTGTATCTGTAGAAATGTTTTGTACATATGTGGGGGGAAAATGCGGATCTGTAAAAATATTTTGTACACGTGTGGAAAAAATATGTACCTGCACAAATACTTTGTACGTGTGTGAATCTCCTACGCGATGCTTTCCTGCGCAACACTGAAAGTACGAGTGTGAAACTGAGATACAATGCTTACGGACTTTTGACCCTAATTTTACTGCCATTCTGAAGAGCCAATCAACACATTGCTTACTGCCAACCAATCAGCGTTTCCCACCGACCACCTAGATTTTGGTGCTAAACAGATTGGCTTCATATCGAAGAGTATACTCAGAGCCCGTCTATACATGGATTTCTATGGAACGTCACGAAAACATGCGTGCGCAACCAAGAGGCAGAAAGCACCCTAGAACAGCATAGATCAAAGCAAAAGAGCAAAAGAATAAAATGAGTTTTTGTGCTGAAAACTGCACCAATTCGAAATCACGATGGTTAGAGAATGTTAAATATGTTCAATATCCCTAACGGAATGCATGTCTTCGCCAAAAATGACAAAATACGATGTTATATTAATAATCCAAATGAACGTCAAACTTTGAAATATAGTCTGAAATGAGATGTTATTATCATTGAGACAACAGGGGTATACAAAAAAATCCTATTGTAGCTTACAGCAGCCGACTATTTAGGTTAAATTTATAATGTTTATAATGACGCCACCAAGCGTCTTCTGCCTCACGGCTGCGCGCGCATCTAGTTTTGTTGGTAAACGGGAAACCCGTGTATAATGTCTTATTAGAAATTCTCTGGTATACTCTTTGATTGGGGTTGCAAAATTATAACTTAATTAAGAGTGACGTGGTAGCTCAATTTATACTGTGATCGCAAAAAGGGTTGAAGCGGAGCCGTAATGTTAACGTTAGCTATCCCATCCGCTTTTTAGACTGAAACGTTATAGGTTAGCTTCTAGCTAGCAGTAATGTTGACGAAATAGTTGAATTATTCATTCCATTTCCGAAAGGGTGATTCAGTGGTGTCATTCATGATTAAAAACAGTAATACTGTACACACATTTATGTTTATCTGCTATTATTATTTGATATGAGAACACGTTTATTTTTATCACCCTTTGCAAGCCTATAATAATAGCCTAGTGGACGGCAAAAAGACGAATCAAATGAATGGGTTGTAATGGGACATCCACAGCTAGGAGATTATAGTGAGTGAGATTATAGTAATGCCCTTCCAGGACTGTTGGTTTATTGTTTGGAATACAACATCCCATTTTCTTACATAGTTTTGTTTTCTTTGTGTCCAAATTAGTTCTAAATGAGAAGAAAACCAAATGTATGTTATTTAGTAGAGCAAGGAACACTGAGGTTAATGGCATGCAAATAACCACTGTAACTGGTTCAAGGATTGATAGAGTCTCTGAATACAAATATCTTGGTATCTGGCTGGATGAAAAACTCACATTTACCTACCATATAGCCATCCTAGCAAAAACACTGAGAAAAAAAATAGGTTTCTTCTACAGAAACAAAGCCAGCCTCCCTAGGGAAAGTAGGAAACAAGTTGTTGAAGCAGTTTTCATGTCAGTTTTAGACTATGGTGATGTGATATCAGTGGCGGACCGTGCGTTCAGTGGTTAGGCCTTCAATGATGACTATTTTTTGACAAAAATAATAATAGGGGGGCGTTACGGCGTTAAAATGTGTGCAATTTCCCAGCATTTCATGGTGGGGGAATAGTTTTCTCTCTCTTATGCGAGTCTCACTAGAATCTTCGTTACACAAACAATCATATATATACAGTCTACGCAAACAATTAATGCTCCGATTGCTTAGTAGGCTAGGCTATTTATTTACCACCCATATTCACAAGTAGGCTACATTATAAACTGCTGCCTGCTGCTGCCAGTAAAGACGTGCAATTTAGTCCATGTCATATTGAAAGTGAACACCAAGTGTACTCAAGTATGGGTTTGTGCAGACTACTTTGAAATATTTAGGCTATCGGTTGCCTAATTTATCATGACTCGCACGCACATATAGCACTGCCACCGGTCTACAATGTGTCCAAACCATTTAGTAGTTTAATCTGACATCAGCAAACTTGCTTCAGACTGTGGCTCTCCTATTTAGTTGTAGCTCTAACGTTAACGTTACAGTGCAACTGTTCTAGGTACCACGCTGCTCTGATTACTCACGTGAAACTACAGTAGGCTATCCTACAGTGTTTGCCAAGCATAGGCTATTTCGCGGTAGGCCTACACTATGAGAAAATGTCTCAACAGAAATTATAAAAAAAAATGTCACACCACCATGCTATTAAACATAAAAGTCACCAGATGTATTGCCGTATATCTATGTGTATTGCCCTAATGCTGCTAATGCTTGTTGGCTATTTTAGAATGTCTGATAGCCTGGTCTGATGGTCTGATTTCACCAAAAATTTCCACAAAACTCAGAGAGATAAAAAGTCAGACTAAACTAGCAGGGCAGGGAACCAAAGACAAATGACAGTTTTCACATAGATGCCGATCCAGACATCTTCACCAAAGCCACCAACTCCTCAAGCTAGCATACTGTAGCGTCGGTGGATGTACATGTCTAACGTGGAATGAGTGTCTCCCAGAATGCAGTGCGAGTGAATGCTAGAATGTGTAATGTCGATTATAATAGTTGTAGTTGCGTGTGCCATGTTGTGTATTTGTTAGCGTGTTAGTCTCTTTAGTTGTACCTCATGTGTTTATCCTCGTGTTGATGTGTGTGGTAAACCCTTATTGTGTGTAGCATGTGCGGCTGAGACTACCCCTGTGGTGCCCTATGTAGTTGTATGAGTACGTCTGAGTCTTCCTGTTCCAATAAATGGCCGTCCTGGCCAAAGGTGAATCTTGTCTGAGGGTGAGATCGCTACATTGGTGTCAGAAGTGGGATGGGCCCCTCCCGGGGCGCGAAGATCTACGCTAGATCAAGATGGAGAAGAAGGCCGAAGACCAGACCAGCAAGATGGCGGCGAGCCTCAGCAGATGTTCCAATGGTCCTTTTAAGGACTAGCCAGCTCGCTGAGCTCGCCACTGCGGAGGATGGAGGACCTTCCGGCCCGGCGCAGGACCTGTGCAGGCGACCAGCGGGACCAGCCCTGCACAGCCGACGAGAGCTGCCAGCGCTGGAGGAAGCGGCCCCGGCTGAGGAGTTCCCGGCTCGACGCCGATGTCGATGTTGCCGTCATCCGAGGATCTCATCCATAGAGAGCGCGAACTCTCTGACGACCTTGGAACACGACCACAGCGGCCGGGTTTACACCGCCAGCTACGGAAGAACTTCCAGAGCGTCAGCTGCCGGTCGAGAGTGTGATGGAGTCATAGCTGCTAGTTCGGGAGCTTGCGGTGCTCCAGTTAGTGACCAAGAGGGTAACGTCGACCTGTAGAGCCTTGGGAGCTATCGTTTTGTGGACTGTTTGAAGTTTGAAGTGCGCACGTTCGACACAAGTCTGCGCAATGTTTTTCATGTTTTGTGTGTGAGTTCCTGTGTGTCCCGAGCCTGCTGAGAGGGTCGGGGTCTCCATTTCCTGCCACAGTGGAGCATCGTTGTGCTCGAAAGACAGCCGACAAAAGTTCTATAAGAGGGCAGCGCGAGGAGGGACCTCGACGTGGACTGCTGACCGCCTGGAGATCGGCACACTGTGGACAGGTGGCAACGGCCACGAGCTGTCACAGTAGCCAGAAGGGGCTACCGAACGTCCAGGGGTTCCAGCGCATCCGGGGGTTCGGCTTGCAGTGGGACTGTTTGCTGCTGTTTGAGGTAGTGCAGCTGCACGGCAGGAAACCGAGGGCCCAAGCGACACCACGACCCACGTCTGGCCGGTTCTGGTGCTTGTTCGGGGGAGAACTGACGTGACAGAGGCAGCTGAGAGCCCTTCCAGTCGGGGGGGTTATCGTGCAGCCGGAGGCTTTCCGGTCACTTGGACTAAGCACTGGGACTGACACCGACGCAGCCGCGAGCAGCTGAGCTGTAATTGCCGGGGACGACAATGGCTTGGGAGGGGGTTATGTAGCGTCGGTGGATGTACATGTCTAACGTGGAATGAGTGTCTCCCAGAATGCAGTGCGAGTGAATGCTAGAATGTGTAATGTCGATTATAATAGTTGTAGTTGCGTGTGCCATGTTGTGTATTTGTTAGCGTGTTAGTCTCTTTAGTTGTACCTCATGTGTTTATCCTCGTGTTGATGTGTGTGGTAAACCCTTATTGTGTGTAGCATGTGCGGCTGAGACTACCCCTGTGGTGCCCTATGTAGTTGTCTGAGTACGTCTGAGTCTTCCTGTTCCAATAAATGGCCGTCCTGGCCAAAGGTGATTCTTGTCTGAGGGTGAGATCGCTACAATACAGTAGAGTAACCAAGCAGACACTGCAGTCTGCAAGCAGCACAAAAACTGTTTTTATATAGAAAAGGGCCAGATAACAAGCTTCTATAGTACTACTGTACTACAAGTCTATGTTATCAAATAAACATGAAACAAAACTTACCAATTCCTGCATAGGTTACCAGCTACGTGCAGAGCTAGCTGACGTTATGTGCATCTTGCTAACATGTAGTCCAGCTGACACTGTAACGTTACATTAGCCTATATTATTTTGCTTAATGAAGGCGTATCAATATATATTTTTTAAACAAAAACGGTCAATTTACTGTTCATAACTATAACCATAGTCATGTCAGTGTGACATGTACTTTTCCAGTGAATGTTTGTCTGTCTGACTGACAGAAGTTGCTCACGAAGTTCATCACGTAAAACAGACAGCGTCAAAATTCGTGATGAACGGTTCCGGGTATTCTTTTGGAACATTGCAGGCCCAGCTGCAGTCAGACCTGCCTACCTCGCCATAACAGGTCGATTTGATTGGCTAATCAGTCAGATGTAGCCATCAATCAAGCCGAAAATGCAGTGATTCCTTGTGAAGGCCTTATGCGGGATTTAACCAAGGGGGCAGGCGAATTCCCGGAAGTAGAAGAATTGACGTAGGCTGGAGGGACCACCTCTCTGCTAACTCCCATAGAATTCCATTAATTCTAGGATTTTTTTGAAATACCATAACTTCATATAACATATATCCTGTGCCGATATTGTAGCTTCTGTGTAATCCACATAAACACTACAAAGGCAAAACAGACTCCACTACCTCGTCCGTAACTTTGGTTAATACCCGTAAGAAGAATGGTTAGCTTGTTCGGTTGGAGGGAAGCTAGCTTTGACGTAATCTCTCTTTCGCGCCGTAGGGAGATAACCGTATTGTTTGGATAAGAAGCTCAGTCCACCTTACTGTCTATGACGGTAACTCATAAGCAAAACCTTGCATACACGACCGTATGTTAAGGTAAAGCATTACACAGAGGCAACCTAATAATAATAAAAAAGTAAACCTAATTTTAAAAAAAAACGGCACTAATCATTTCAGAGGTTTTCGATGGATTGACCGTAGGTCGGAAAAGTGGAAAGAAGATAGCTTCAAGGCTATAACTTTTTTGTTTTGTTTTAGCATGACTGTTTTTGAAGATGATCATGTATGGTAGCTTCAACATTAACACGACTTGGTGAGGATGATATCAATAATAATACATAAATAAATGTTTAACTTTGATGACTTTGAAGGCGAAGGAAGTGTGAGAAGAATTTCTGTGTATCTATCATATGAGTTACAAGATTCAGTTCTATGGCTAACGTCACGAAGTTAAGTGTGAGTCTGCGCAGTACTGGGGGGACCAACTGAAAAATCGTTCTATTTGACTCAGTACCCTCCCATTGAAAACGACGGAGTCTGTTCGTCCATTTCTTTTACTGTCTATGGATTTAACAAGAGAAGACGTGCGATTGGATACAAATGTATCGCACCCCCTCACTATTTGTTCACACAATCTGCCAATCAAATCACATATCGGACAGCGGTGGGATATCAGTAGTCGAGAACGATCGGGGAAGGAGAAGCAGAAGCACATAATAAATGCTAAAGTACAATGTTATTAAAGACACTATTATTTTTCATTCGTTTGAAAATAGTTAGGCCTTCAGAGAAGGCTTTGAAGACCCTGACGGTCCGCCACTGTGTGATATATAAAAATGCTACTGCTTGTTCACTTAAAGCCCTGGACTCAGTCTAACATTCTGCCCTGAGATTCATTACTGGTGATGGCTATAGCACTCATCATTGTGTCCTTTATGGTAAGGTGGGTTGGTCATCTTTGACAGAGAGGAGACAAAATCATTGGCATCTGTTTATTGGGGGCCAAGCAGCGAAGCTGCGAGGCAACCCATAGTGATTCTACGTATTCTTCTTCTTATTATTATTATAACGAAACGCTCATTTGCCATTGAACCACACAGTAAAAAGTTGAGAAATTTGGCACATTGATTCGTTCATTTCACAAAGTTTTCACAAAGTTTGATGTCTGCACCTGGAGTGCTCTATTATTACATGTATTACATCTATGCACTTACCGTACACCACATTTTGAACATTAAGGTATATTTGGAATCCTTGGATGAGACCGAACTCGACGCATCCCATGACGTCAATTTCCGCCATGTTGGATCTTCCGCCATATTGGATGTCATCAAAAACACTTAAAAGGCATCAAAGTTCACAAAGTTTATCCGATTTTCACGAAACTTGACGCAGATGATCGTCAGACCATGACTCATCAATGCATTTTGGAGCCATATTGAAAACCCGTAGCCCGTGGTGACCAATCAAGTTTGGCGGCGAAGCCACCAAACAGGAAGTGAAGTGATATCTCAGCAAGGCTTTCGCGTATCAACACCAAACTCAGTACATGGTCTCAGGACCCGATTAGGAAGAAGCTCAATAAATGTGATGACCTTTGACCACTATGTGGCGCTATTATCACAGGAAGTGGGCTCATATTTCAGCAATGCTTTCACGTATTGAAAACAAACTTAGTATATGGACTTGGGACCTTATCCTGAGGACACAAAATAAATTTGGTGACCTTCAACCACTAGGGCGGCGCTAGAGTAACAGAAGACTAGGTCATATCTCAGCAATGCTTTCACATATCAAAACCAAACTTGGTTCATGGACTCAGGACCACATCCTAAGGACACACAAAAAATGTAGCAACCTTTGACCACTAGGGGTGCTATAATTTGTGACACTTTCTCGTATCGACACCAAACTTGGTACAAGGACTCGGGACCACATCCTGAAGATGCTCGATATATTTAGTGACATTTGACCACTAGAGGCACTATAATTATCAACACTTTCTCGTATCGACACCAAACTTCGTATGTGGACTTGTGACTACAACCTGAGGACGCACAATACATTTGGTGATGTTTGAGGCATGCGTATGTGTGGGGGGCTATTGGGGTGTGTGGGAGAGGAGGTTTATCTGTGTATATGTGTGTGTGTGTGGGATGGGGGGTTAATTGGGTGTGTGTATAATGTAACAACGTTGGGTTGCCATGACAACTCCTGCTCAACTGCTTGGCCCCCACATTGCTGCTTGCAGCTATATTTTACAAAGGTATTGTTGGGAAATTACCAGGTTATATTTCAGACATGCTTGTGTGGAATTCTGGTCCCTATCAGACCAGATCAAATGACTGTTTGATGCTCAAGGTTCCTCGTATTCACTCTGAGTTGGGAAAGTCGGCCTTTTGTTATAGTGCCCCTACTTCCTGGAATAATCTTCAGTGTAATATAAAGATGAACTCTATACTTTCCTATAATCAATTCCGATCTGTAATCACAAACCTTCCTATGTCAATTTGTACCTGCTTTAAGTAAATGTCTTTATTATTATTATTATAATTATTATTTTATTATTAAGATTTTATGTATTTTTCCCCTCCCTCCTCTATAATGTATATCTTATTATTTATTTATTTTACTTTGTTTTATTTTATTTATAGGCCTAGACCTATACCTATACTTTTTTTTTCTCTCTTTTTACATCTTGTTACTAAATAAAGGTTGAATGAATGAATGAATGAATGTTTTTGTAATGTTTCATACAGTAATGCAGGTCTATTGAATAGGCTAAATACAATTTCAATCATTTTTATAGCCTACTGTATGGTTAACTTTGGGCTTGTTGCCCTGACATGTGGCCTTTGTGCCCCCCACCAAATATGCCCAACTGAAGGCCAAGTGGCCTTGCCCCCAAAATGGTGAAATTCCAAGCCTGGTTACGACCTATCTGCCCTTGCTGTTACCACCAGTTTTAATAACTAATCTAGATCTGTGGGTTAGCGGCAAAATCTGGGTGGTCGGTGGGGAACGCTGATTGGTTGGCAATAAGCAATGTGTTGATTGGCTCTTCAGAAAGGCCGTAAAATTAGGGTCAAAAGTCCGTAAGCATTGTATCTCAGTTTCACACTCGTACTTTCAGTGTTGTGCAGGAAAGCATCTCGTAGGAGATTCACACACGTACAAAGTATTTGTGCAGGTACATATTTTTTCCACACGTGTACAAAATATTTTTACAGATCCGCATTTCCCCCCCACATGTACAAAACATTTCTACAGATACACATTTCTTTCACAAACATTTCGTGAAGCCCAAGACAAATTTCCCCTTGGGGACAATAAAGTATACTTTACTTTACTTTACTTTACTTACAAGTACGTAATATTTCTACAGGTACATAATTTTTTCACACATGTACAAAATATTTCTACAGGTACGAAATGTCTTTGCACATTCAGAACTCCTTTTGCACAGCTGCAAAACTTTATTACACATGTGAACATCTTTATACAACCTCTCAATATTAATGACCCTATTTTGACTCCATAGTTTTCCTGCCATTACCATAATGCAGTACAGAATTGCCAAGTCAAGAATATGACGAATACAGACAAACACACACACACACACACACACACACACACACACATAGGATATTACAGCAATAAGTAACCCTATGAAGAAGTGCATTTGTCACTCTTTGCTTCTGTCATCTTCTCTCATATCTAGTATATCTTGTATACATGTGCACGCATGCACGCTCACACACACACACAATCACACAATCTGTTAAAGCTGTCAGAGTTATTGTTTTGCTCCTATCTTGAAACCCTTTTGTAATTTGTACAACCCTAAGTCGCCCACCCAGAATGAGACAAATGCATCTGATGAACCTGTTGCGTTAAAGAGGCCCGTGTTGATCTCTGATTGGCTGCCTTCCAGTCATTCTATGCCCCTCCACCCTTTTGAAGCGGCTGCTCCAGGTGCTCCATCAATCTCCCAACTCTACACGCCATCTGCCTGTCATAGCTCTTTATTGCTTTATTGCTTTCTCTCCCTCTCTTTTTCTACCTCTTCAACATCTCATTGTCTCACACTCTACATAGTTTATACAATGGAATGATTTCTCAGACAGCACCTACACCCCCCACCCCCAATCTCTCTTTCTCTCTCAATCAATCTACTCATTTATATATTATACTTCACTTCATCTCATTTGTTTTCATCTAATCCCTCACTCTCCGCTGTTGTTCTTCTCTACAGATTGGGAATAAATGAGTGATGGCTTAGAGACATTGTAGTCATTAACTCTAACTGTGTGGTTGGTTGTACTAAGGCATACATAAAACAGTGAGAGTTGCTCCTGTTTTGTATTTTTCTGAAGATGTCTTTGGCACACAATCCTTTCATGGCCTTGAAACAGCTTGTATGCATATCTACACCCTCTGTGCAAAAAGATGAGAAGTCTATTTTATGCAAATGCTGAGCGATGCGACATAGCGACTGGCAATACAAATGAAGTATATATGGTACAGAAAACATCCCATTATGATGCCAGGATGAGGGTCAGCTGTTGCAGGGACCAATTGTCTGGTCCAATAGGGTCTCCATTAAAACACACAGTAGTCAAGAGCAGTCAAATTCAAATACCATTAAAGCATTAGAATCACTAACATGTGTAAAATAATAATGTATTTCATGCAATCCCACTGACAGACAGTTGGTCTGCTTCAAGAACATATGAGGCAAATAAACCAGGATTACATTCAAATGAAGATATAGATGACAATTTTAAAATGTACAGCTTAAATAAAATGTAGAGTCGGTTAAAGAATCAAGGCAAAGTAGGTTATTGTATTTATGTATCATACACTATAAACTGAGCAATTGATAAATGTGTCACTTATTACACAGGCATCTTTTAAACACAAAACACTATGTCTACTGTTTGAGTCACAGCCCTAGTCACTGTAGAGAGGTGTGTGCATTGGTTAGCACATGCTATGCTAATGTAAAGACCCGCATATTGGATAAATTCATCTATATTACTGAATAACTGCTCATTATTGCTTCTAGTCATTGACAAATTACTTAATAACAACTGGGGGAAAAACTGAGGCAATTATATGTTACCATCATTTTGCTGTATGAGCTTGGTGAGCTATTGTTTTCTTTTTACTGCTAAAATTAACGAGTTGTTATTTAAGTCACCATTTAATTCAACATAGCTTGTTTACACAACATTTACATCATCACCCGGCCATTACTGATTTAGAAAGGACTACTGTACTTTTTCGATTACAATTCTCGCTCTCTCGTTCTCTCTCTATATATCTCTTTCTCACATTCTATCTCTTTCTCTCTCTCTCCACCTGTTTCCCTTTCTCAGCCTCCCTTCTCTTTTAAAATCCCTTCTATCCCATATGTATGAGCGCCAGCCCTTATCTAACAAAGCTGGAGCCTGTAATCGGCCTTTTTTATGTGCTGTTATTTGATTCGCTGTACAAACCCTCAGCAATCTTAGGCCTTGTCAAGATTTGGCTTCCTTCCTACTCAGGTAATGGAGCCATTCTCATCCCCTACACCACACACACTTTTTTTTGTTATCATACGCCCTCTCTCTTTTCCCGACAAAACCCTGTGATTGTCCTCTACCAGGAATCTGAAGGAGACGGGACACTGGTCTGTGTAA
Organism: Alosa pseudoharengus; assembly: GCF_046254945.1. Classification (NCBI taxonomy): domain Eukaryota; kingdom Metazoa; phylum Chordata; class Actinopteri; order Clupeiformes; family Clupeidae; genus Alosa; species Alosa pseudoharengus. The sequence continues at coordinate 5,358,717 of NW_027468859.1, forward strand.
CAAACACATGCAGGGCTTACCTGAAGGTGCTCGTCCTTACTGTAACCTTCTACATTCATAATAAAGCAGATATGTGACGCTTTGGAAAATTCCTGAACTGTGAGTAGTCCTTCTTGCTTTCTCCGTTTTTTCCCCCCTGACTCAGCAGAGGGTCATTCAGTCGGCAGAGATTCCTCAAATAAGACATACAGTATTCACAAGCTTGCTCTCTTCTGCTGATTTAACCAGCACATGTCTTGCTTGGTGTTAAACAAATGGCACAAAGTGATGCTTGAATCCTAGCAGTGTTTGAGGCTGTTGAAGACTACTGAGTGTGTTTGAATTGCTTGATTTCTTCAATTGCCTCAAGGCTTGATTGAATAGGGGACATTCAAGGTCAGCAGTATCAGTGCGCCGCTGAGGAGGAGGGGGGGGGGGTTAGGATGATTCTAAGGGCCCAGCACTGACAGGGGGCCCCCAGAGAGCCCCCAATAACACTATTATTATTGTATTATGAGGGGGCCATTTTCTGTCACAGGGCCCAAATTTTTCTAGCAGCACCTCTGTCAGTCAGTACATCAGCTCTGTCAGTGTTTGCTTTTCAAGTACAATATACTGTAGTTGGCTCAAAAATGTCCCGATTTTCTCTATAAAGGATATATGAGCAATAGCGTGAAGTGAACCTGTGGGAGTCTGAGCTGTCAGTCTGAAAGACTGTTGCTGTGCTGCAGAGGCAGTAAACCACCTGAGGACTTGGACATCTTGTTGGTAATTCTTAGCCTGGGTGCCATTCCGAACTTAGTCCCGCCCACAATATTTGAGGTCGGGAAGTTCGGTCTGGCATTGCTCCATTGTGGAGCAAGTATGCTAGCCCTAGATCGGGCGGACCAATCAAATCAGGCTTTACGATGATGGACAGGTGAGCAACAGCGCCTGGTCTATCACGTCATCTGAGCACGCTTAGATTAGGCTTATGTTTGAAACAAAAACGCTGTGGCTAGAAGGATACATGGCTTTTAAGACCCCATATGGAAAATGCATATTATTTAATGAGGTTTTATCACTGAAAACGATTATTTCTGAAAACTTTGGCCAAAGTTGAGATGTGGGAAAACACATCTCATTCCACATTCCTAATAGCCTACCCTACTACGCATCTCTTAGATTTCACCAATGAGTGTTGTAGGCTAGGAGTTATTGACGGCACTAACTTTTACAAAAGACCAGAAAACAATGTTAAGGCATTTCTGGAGAAGAAGGATGGTTTGTTTGTTTTCTTCCTACACCTCACGGTAAGCTATTTCGTTGCTCTGATTGGTTAGGTCTATCCAATTGAGTGCAGAGGCATTCCCCCCCTGTATCGGTTGAAACACGCCCCATAATTATGTCCCAATGGAGCAGTATCAGACTCATATTCTGACTAGAATTGAGTATGACTACATCAGGCTAGGTAATTCTCTCTATTTTTCTGTACAAGAAACATAGCCCCAATGAAATTCCTAATTCACTGCCACGCTCGTTCTTATTGTGATATCTTTACCGGATGTAGGCTGATGCATCTCAAGCGTTACACCGTGTCCTAACTACAGGCGATACAAGTAAACATTATTGTCAAAATCAGTTGGTTTTATAAATGCTTTACTACCATTAGTTATTCAAAAGAGTTACTAATCAGTTTGATATTGATTGCTTTTAATTGGACTGTCCAGACTGGACAGTGCTGTGCAGTGACATTTTGAGCAGAACTATTGATGGATGCCTGTTTCTATTTTCTTTCTTTCACTTCAGATTCAGATTTCCTTATTGTTGCATCTTAGTTTATATTCATATTCACACACATATATATATATATATATATATATATATATATATATATATATATATATATATATATATATATATATATATATATATAAACTTAGTTGCTTTGCCATTTGAATGAGAAATATGATGTAGCACAGCATGTGTAATAGATTCATCTTCCATCTGTGAAATTAGCACTCATAACTACAATAAAACTCACCAGCAGTGTTGTAATGTAACGGAGTACAAATACTTCGTTACTGTACTTAAGTAGAAATTTCACGTATCTGTACTTTACTTCGCTATTTCAATTTATGGCAACTTTCACTGTTACTCCACTACATTTCCTAGATAAAATGTATACTTTTACTCCGTTATATTTCCACTAAGCATCTTCGTTACTAGTTACTAAAACATAAAATTAGAAGAAATGTGTGCGACTGCAATAAGGGAGGTTTGGCGAATCACTGCTCCTAGATTGCATTACGCACGCTCCGCACGCTGCACGCTCTATTTCAGCTCTTGTTTGTTGCTAAAGGAGGAGGACGCACAACTGAAACCGCCATGAGTGTGGTGTCAAATCCACATTAAATAATACAACTCAAAAGAAGTCCGCACACCATGGATGTATACTGCAGATGATGGCTTTAATGCACTCCGGAGCATTGGTGAAGCAATTAAGTGAAAGCAAAGTAAGCAGTGAGCAGTGAGCAAAGTGAGCTAACATCCTCTGGCTGTTATCCAGCCTTTATACCCCTTCAAGTCATCCTAGACAGCACCCTCTATGTTTACAGATAACTGACCAAGTAACGTATGGTACTTCACCTTTGCCCTCTCATCCTGTCATTCATACATTGTTTAGGTTTTGTATACATTTCCTGTCACCAAACCTTATCTATGCCATTTTCTGCCAGGCCTGCTCTTCCCTTAAACCAGTCTTCCTTTCCCACACTGAACATACTACAGAATTCAGTTTCACAAAACAATGATATTACACAGAATAAAGATACTACATAAAAGATATATAAACTAAAGGATATATTTCAATAAAGGCCACGACATTCCCCCCTTTGAGCATGAAGTGCTCACTTATGCAGCAAGATCAAACATTTATCACTATTTTAACACCTCCCCTACTATCAAGAAAATACAGCTGCTAAGCTGAGTCACACTACAACCAGTCAGCTAAGCAAACCAGTTACCACAGCAGCAACTATGAGTTTAACCAATTGTCCCCAATACCACTGATAAACATAAAACTCTTATATTAGTACTGTTATTACACCCTTGAACCAACCCTCACTTAAATCAAATCCAATAGTGTAGTGTTATTATCAAATAGAATGGCAAGTTCCAAATCCTCTCGGTGGAAGCGAAAACCCTTAAGGGAAAACCTCTTTTTTTTCGTTGTTTTTAGAGGAAAAAACCTTCATAAGGGAAACTCTTCCACTGTCCTGTTTGTACAGCAACACTTGTTTACAACAAGCGAAAGGAGAAACTTTCCTTCAACTACACATATGCTTTTCCCATCCCCATAAATTCATCAAATGAGCAAACAGATCACATAAGAATTCCTGATGGGTGTTTTCAGATAGGGCTAGTCCTATAATATTCTAAGCTTCTACATGAAGATAGGTTACATGCTATAATGACCCTCTTCTCTGGAAACAAAGTAACACCAAACTATTAATAATATATTCATATTACACACAGTTTTTAGTCCATTGTTCCTCGGAGATGGCAGAGTGTAAATGCAATCGCAGATGTATTAGCAAATGTTGGATGCTGCGCTTCAAGTGTGAAGTATGTTACGAATGTTGCAATTCACAAAAACAAAAGCCATTGTCTTAGTTCCGTACTCCATCTCATATGCTCTGAGAACATTGGAGGCTTGGCTGTTGGACGGAGTGGAGTCCACACCCAATCCCACTTCATCCATGAGAGAGCTAGTCTGGCTCCCGTCTACTAAGTCCTCATTCTCCTCATTCCTCCAATCCTCTATGAGGAGCATCAGTTCTGGCATCATTGGCATCACTGTCATGTTTCCATTTCCTTGTCCTCTGTCCTGGCACTAGTATCGCCTTCCACAAGGGTTGCCATTTGCTTCATTCATCAACAGCAGTGGCATTTATGATCCATTTCTCCCAGCCACTGTTTTAAGCACTATGGATCTCAAACAAGGAAGAAACAAAGAGAAAACAAGCACAAATACAAGCAAACCTATTCCTACAACTATTCCTATTTGTGCTAGCCATATTTCTAATCCTCCTAATGCCCCCTTAAACTATCTTTCTATCATTATTAGTTTTGCCATAGCTATGTTATGGGAATAACAATACTGCAATATACTCCTATGTTGACACACACTCTACTTTCTTTGGCTAATATCTGATCCAACATCATCCAGTGGTGCATAACTACCCAGAAGGTTGCAGCCACCTGTTCTCTTAGTGCTCCAAGCACATAACAGACTTCTTTCATATTGGAAGATTCGTCAATATTCCAGATTCCTGGTGGTTGATAAGATTTCGTCAGTCAATAATCTCTGTGTTACCTGACTCTTCTTTGTGGCCTCACAGTTTGTGAAAAAAAACAATTGAATAGCTCATTTCCTGGTGGTTTGGTGGTATGTCATGGACTGGGATCTCTGCAGTTTTCTGTCCATTCCCTGTTTGTTATCAGGGCAGATGTTGCTGGGACAATGTCCCCCCTTCCTCACTGGATTCCTTGCCTGGAAGTCTACAATCAACAGGGGAACAGGAGCATACATGCCAAAAACACTATACCTACCACTGCCATGATCATTTCTATCCCCAGGCAGTATACTGTAGGTTGTTGACTCTTTTCCTGTAGGTCCTTTCGAAAGTCCTTTTTCCTGCTTATAAATTGTTCTGTGAATGAATGACAATTATTCCATATCATTTCTAATTTGTCCTCGGAGCTGATCCAAAGGTGGGCCTCTGATGGACCTCTCAGTTTTTATCTTTAGCCAAAAAGTGATTACTCTGGTTTTGTTATGACCTTATTTGTATCGAAGCAATGCGTAAGGCATCAAACCAGTTTAAATCTGTTGAGGCATATATTTTAGCAATTCTCCCTTTTAACATGTCATTTGCCCTTATTATCTGAAAACCCCTACAAACCACTACCAAAGTTTCTTATTTTTATCATATCAATGTAATCAATAACTAAGTGTTTTATGATCCTTCTGGGACCTAATGGCTTAGACAACACTATCACTTTCCTGATATTATGACTATACACATGACATTTGTTAGACTATCATCAATAACTTCCTGTAACTATGAAAATCAAAAAATCCTTCAATAAAAATATTCCTCTTTCCTACTCCCCCCTTGCGCATAGATCCAAATATGCGCAAAGGAAAGCACCATATCAAGTATCTGTTGGGAAAATATCTGGTTAGTATCATATAAATGCCACTAACCATTAGAGTTACAGTTTATGGGACTTAGCAGACTCTTTTCTCCAAAGGGACATTCAAATAAAACATTAATCAAATAATGAAAGTGAAAATTATTAAAAATCTGTAACCCAAGGTAACAAATGTAACAAATAATATGATTTAACATTATACCAGGGGTTCGCCCCCCTTTGTTACTGTGATTAACAGAATAGAGTTGGTGGACCTTCATTCCTTCCATGAAGACCAACAGCTTTCCACCAGCTTTTCTATTTCTGAAATAATAAAACATTTTAATCTTCTGACAATGACTTATGATGATCCTAATCCCATCTATTCTCTTTTTGCATAGAGATTAAACAAATTTCCCTATAAGCATTGTTATTTTATTTATTGTCAATTTGGAATACTACTTGAAGACTGGTTATTATGCAAGCTATATTAATTAGATGTTCTAGGACATGCAGTAATCTCATCATTTCTTCAACATACCTTTCTTATGTTAAATTTCTTTGCATGTCATAGATTTTTATAAGGTTTTATTCTTCAAAAACTACGCTTACCTCTTCTAACCCTATACTTTATCTAGGCTATCTAAACTATTAGTAAATCCTAGTTCTATTTTCTAATCGTATTTCTCTGCTTTCTTTATTTTATCTATTGCTTTCTTTATCAAATGTCATAGTATAGTACGTAAGATCTTTTGGCTTCACATTAGTTACATGTAAAGCAGATATTATATCATTTTAATATTCCTACAAACTTTATTTTTCCCATTAAAGCTAAATAATTCTATTCCTTAGACTTGTTGAGTGTGAGTGACCACTAGGGAACTGTCCCTAGGACATAGCCAAGTTAGTCTTACCTACTTACACCACCACCTATCCTGAAAAATTAATGGAGTGTCATTTGACATTAAAAATAGCAATGTTATCACTTTGTCACTTAATTTGATTAAAACATTTGCATTTACAATTAATTAAACAGTAGTCACTTCTATTCAAAATAACAATCAAAATATAATAAAGGTAAGAATAAGAGTAAATCATACTTTAAATTTGCTTAACAAAGTATTTACCTACTTACCCTGAGACGTCTTAACTACCTTCTCTGTACCTAGTCAGGGCATCGCTAGGTATCAGGTGGGCTCACCCATAAAATAGTCCCTCAGCATGGTGTCCTCATCAACTCCCTTTGATAGTATTGGTATACACCTTCTCCTGTAGAATTCTCTAGGCCTCCTTAAAACTATACTATTTCACAAGGGAAGAGGAAGGCATGCTCGTTGGGCTCATCCTTCAGTGCCTGGGTGTCTCCTCCCTCTCCCTGTCCTGTTTCTTTTGTCCACTTTTTTGACAGTCAAAACAAACTGATGATTGTCTTGCTTCAGATGTCCATTCTCACATGATGCCTCCTCTGTAATTGCCTCTCACTCTGCCTTAGTTATTCCCATCTTGTCTGAATCTCCACCCCCACTGACATGGAGATTGTGGCTGCCATGGGCTTGACTGTGCCCACTATAATAGGTATCCATAGGCCAGTAGACTGACAGGTTTGGGAACACCTGTGATGGTTGCTCCTACTGCCATAGTGTTGAGGATGGTGCTGCTACTGGTTTTCCCAGACTTGAAGCCTTAGTCCACCCTACTGTAGGTGCCTGTATTGTCTTTTTTGATGCTGCAAGCGCTTCCATTGCACTTCCAAGTTCCCTCTTTGCTCTCCAGCTTGCCCCTGTTGCCTTAACAAAGGCCTCAGAGTCCTTATCTCTTTTCAGTTTGTCCATGCTCAGCACTGTTGTGCTGAACTTGCTCCGAACTCAGTCAGGACAGGGAGTACTTGGATTAACCCCTGCACATCAGCATGTCCTCACACGGCTGGTAATGAGCCTTTCCCCCCTTAGATATAAGAGGCAGCATTACATTTACTGTTTAGCTGGAGGGGATGAGGAACTCACGCTGCAGGCAGATTGTAGTATTTACTAGATTACTCTCTATCTATCATCTACTTTACCTTGCCCTTTTGTAATTTACCATTAACTGTACATGTTATCCCTTATATCTTCCTATAACATCTGCATCTATTATTATTCCTACATTTATGGTCACTCACTCCCAAGTCATCTCCTTACTTCTGCCTCTTATCTCCTATTGTATTAATCTATCACGATGTCAAGATGTTTTTGAGCATTTTAAATACCTCTTTCTCCTACTATTTCCACTATGACTGACCTATTCTTCTTATAGCTCTACTATTGTCAATTTTATGTAATCCCTGATCTTAGTAACAGTGCTAAATCCATTAATTCTTGTATAAGCCATAAATCTGTATATTTCCTCATTCTCTCAACCACTTTTCTGCAACACTTTTTCATTGTACTGTTTATTAACTGATCCCTTTTGGTCTCTTTAACTATCAGAATGGGGATTCCACTAAGTGGAACACTTAGTCTTTAGACTAAGTCATTTTACTTTAGCCTGGGGTTTCTGTAACACTACTTATTACCTTATAGGTGACTATCAAATTTCCATACTTACTTGGTTGACCATGGCATTCCCTTTACCATTAGTCAGCTTACCCTGTTTCTCTAAACATTACTAGAGTAATTTATCTTATATAATTCTATACCTTTGAGGCTCTTACTGTCCATATGCTGCATTCCACAGTGAATGGTCTAATATATTATTCCATTCCTCACTACCAAAACATACTTCCAGTTAATTTATCAATTAAGCCATTGAAGTATAATTCCCCAGTTGTCTCCATGTATTTTTATATCCTTTAGCACTGTAACTTTATCAAAAGTGTAATATTAACATTTACTAAATGAATTTTATGAAATTAACTTTATCATACCTTATCATACCTCCTCTCAACATTCAACATTCATTCTTAAATTTCCCCTTGGCGATCAATAAAGCATCCATCTATCTATCCAACCTCTAGCTATAGGTAAATAAGTATCCTTAAACCTTTCCTTCAGTATAAATATACTATACTACATATACAGTCTCTAAGTATAAGTGTAAGCTAGATATACTCAAAACTCTTTATGTATGCCAAGTATAAATCAATTTCCCATTTCTATGATTTTTACACAAAAAGTTTAAGCTATGCATATTCTTAGTTAGACATAAATAGACCCACAGTACATTTCACAAACTATTTTTTCTAAGGGAGTCACTACTCAGTTCCCTCTTTACTGAGCCCCCATGAAACCCCCAACAGCAAATTAACTAACACCCCATATAACCCTATAACCACTTAATTATAACAGTATTATCTAAATTATAATATAGCTATACAAATAACAAATTATACTCTATAGGGCCAAACAGCTTAGCACCACTTTCCATCAAATAACCCCCCAGTGCTAACAACAATTGCTGCCTTATACCATATGATTCTTCAAACCATTTGACAGGTAGAAACTAAATATCCCCAGAGATCTTCTGTAAACATCAATATCCCCATCATCTAGATTGTTAAATATAAAGTAGTAATCCAAAACGTTTTAAGTCAGTCAGAGTCAGTCTTTTTCAGTGTCACCTTATTTCAAATATTAACCATTTTTTGATTATTATCATATGTCAGTTGATCTTGGCTTATGCAACCCGTGATGTGAACAATACAAAACCCCTTTTCCAACTTTTAACAAAAAAAGGACTATGTGGGAAGGCTATAACCATAGCCTATAGCCATAAACATTTTCCACATAGCAGGACAGCTTTATAACCAAATGACCTTGCCCAAACCACCTCTTCAGAGCTAAACAGTCACCTGTACCTTTACCTGTAAATGTACATGGAAACAATACCTGATCTTATTGTATATTATCACCCATAACACCACAAGGTAGGATGTTACTCATAACACACATACCACAATACACCAAACATATAACTGTAATATGAGTTATTGATAAACCTTATTGAGTTCCTATATATGTCTAGAACATTATCCAAAGGAGTCTTAAATTCAATTATTTTCCCCCAATAACACTGTGGTGCTCCATGAACTATAATCCATCACAAAATCTTTCTAAAATCTATCTAAAGTCTTCTGATGTATGAGTAGCATACCTAAGCTTCAACAATGTTACCATGAACCAAATTAACTTCAATACTGCTATCCAGTGTAGTAATGCCAGTTGCTGACCCAGCTTTAGCCTAATAATGCCAACAGCTATCTGAGCCTAATAATACTATGCTAACCTAGCCTAGTCATGCTAATAGCTAAGCTATTTAATTAGACCTATTGTTAATACTACTATCATGATTATCATATCCTTAACAATGTTAATTTAAAAGTTGAACCTACCACCTACTGATAAGCTAATATATATCATTAGTAGGCTACCACTAATATAACCTATCAATTGCCAACATATTACTTCTTATACATAATATATCTTAGTCTTTTAATCAACACTTGACACAACAACACTTTTCCAACACCTGGAACCACCATCAGCGTTCATCCCAAATCCTGGATCTTAAAACTCCATAATCACGATGGGCCTACTTATGCATCTGTCAGTAGGCCTACTCATCCACAGCATAGCACAGATGTGATTTTTCCCACAAGCTCTCTTTAACTTGTAATAATAATCTTATTATAAACAATGCTAACATGAAATGACCTTTTAAACAAAACAGAAACCTAAAGAGACTAGCTTAACCAGCCAATACACTATACATTATGGGAATACTACCATAATGAATTATTTATGCACGTAAGCTATATGACTAAAATATGTAAACACTTATATCATTTGCCTTTATCCAGTATCATGAAAATGTTTTAACATAGAACTATAGAATTTTAAAGAAAATCAAAAACCAGCAGAACTGTATCTGTATCTCTCATTATTGCAAATTCAATTTTTAAAGGTCAAAGTGACTATGACAGCCCCAGTGTCAAGCAATGAAACTATTCTTCTTTTGCCTTGACCATCTATTATGGCAATATTATATTCTCAGCAAGCAGCACTCCACTTCTGCGGACAACTGCCCACTGTAATTCAGAACCATTCTGTTCTGGCGTTACCAACCTTTCAAAACCATTTTCCCACTACCACATTCTCATTATCAACCATTTCTAATATCTTGATCATGGAAGACCAAAACATTCAACCCAACACTTTGCAGTTTTAAACATTCCCCAAACATCTTTCAAAGTGAAATATTTTCCAATATTTCCCAGTTCAACATTCTTTAACCATCTCAGATCTACATCCTTTGTCCCCAGCATTTGCTCTGTTTACACAAGCCCCCACCTTTTCCTATTTCAACCAGCAGCTCCTCTGCCTGGTATCACACACACACACACACACAGCCTCTTCTCCTTAATCACAAGTTATACAAATATATGACGTCTTTTACCAATGCTCTGCCATGGACTTCTAATTCTACCAGCAACATATACTAAAAATCTATTATACTTCCATTCAACACTTCTTTGTATTCTCTTTTAGCTTTACATCCACAACTTTTACACAACATGTCCACTCACTCTTGGAGTGTTTCAACTTCAACTTATTCAGACCTGATATCAGATATCAGCTGTACTCAACTTGTTAGTATATTATTTCCTCCACATGCAGGAAATGAGGTCTTCACATGCAGACCTGGTCTTCACATGCAGACCTTTCAGTTTTTCACATGCAAAACTGTTACTTTTATCTCTCTCATTCCTTCTCATGCAGGAATTGAGTCAGTTCTCCTCATGCAGAACTTTAAGTTTTCCTCATGCAAAACTTCTTTGATATGGCTATAGTATTCCTCCACATGCAGGAATTTGCCTAGTTCTCCACATGCAGAACTTTTGTTTACATTAGTGTACACACAAATGCTTACCATAATCTGCAGTATTAATCCCTTGGTCTTTGTTTTAGCAAGATTCTTTGACTGGAGGACGTTTTAGACAAGTATTCATAACTCAGTGTACAGCCTGATCAGAGGAGACTAGCTGCTATTAAGCAAAGTTGCTCACCTTATTTTAAGTTGCGCATCAGCTTCTCCCCTGACCAAACCCCGGACCCTGAGATGATACTTAAATATTGTCCTTTCCAACTCCTGGCTGGCTCGCCAATTATGTGGTGTCAAATCCACATTAAATAATACAACTCAAAAGAAGTCCGCACACCATGGATGTATACTGCAGATGATGGCTTTAATGCACTCCGGAGCATTGGTGAAGCAATTAAGTGAAAGCAAAGTAAGCAGTGAGCAGTGAGCAAAGTGAGCAAAGTGAGCTAACATCCTCTGGCTGTTATCCAGCCTTTATACCCCTTCAAGTCATCCTAGACAGCACCCTCTATGTTTACAGATAACTGACCAAGTAACGTATGGTACTTCACCTTTGCCCTCTCATCCTGTCATTCATACATTCTTTAGGTTTTGTATACATTTCCTGTCACCAAACCTTATCTATGCCATTTTCTGCCAGGCCTGCTCTTCCCTTAAACCAGTCTTCCTTTCCCACACTGAACATACTACAGAATTCAGTTTCACAAAACAATGATATTACACAGAATAAAGATACTACATAAAAGATATATAAACTAAAGGATATATTTCAATAAAGGCCACGACATGAGTACGAGCATCTACTGGAGGACCTCCCCTTATCATAGACGACCACCCCGACGATAGTGGTGAACAGGGTCGTGGTGAAGATAACCTCATACACCCGTGTCCGTATTTGCAAGAAATGTTTCTGTACATTGGCAGCTTCTGTGAAGCTGAACACCCCGCTACCTGCCTCAGCGGCCTGTGAAAGGCTATTTAGCATCACAGGACTTGTCTTCAGTCCAAGAAGAGTAAGACTGAATCGGTCGCCCGGGGGAGTAATCAGGAGAATTCTCGGTGGGCCGCTTCACTTTTGGGCCGGTCAAGGAAAAAAATATTGACATTGGTCACGTTAGTCTATCTTTTCTTAAAGTAGGACACGTTCCGCATTCTGTGCATGACACCAATGCAATGACTCTGCATTGGTTGTAGCCTACGTGAGGGAGTTCTCCCCTCCCAAAAAGAGTTGGTTGGTTCCATACAGTATAGCCCGTCTTTTCCAAAAAGTTTTCTCAGATACGGGGACAAGTAGAGAGGATAAATTAAAGTTATTTAATATAAGAAAGAGCAATTACCCTATATGATAAATCTATATGCCTTGTTTGCACAGAAGAGGGTGTAGTAAAGGAGAAGGCTAAATCACCAAACAACAATATAGCCTACCAAAAAACATGTAGCCTAAACACTAGTTAAGTGTGCTTGCAAAGCAGCACACTTATTGTTCTTCTTAAGTTTTCTTATTATTATTATTATTATTCCCGTCTCCCTTACATTTTTTCTCCCTGTGCCTAGGCCCTTTGAGACAGAGACACCGTTCCAACTTTAAAACGTCCGGGCAGTACCGGTGTAACTTGCTCGAGAAGATGACGTCAAGTGGGCGTGTCGTTCGTCCGCCAGATTGGATTGAATAGAAAGCGAAACTAAATTTTCACAGGTCACAAATTTGGTCCGAACGCCACGAAACTTGACGTACATCATCATTGGACCAAGCCTCACAAAAGTTACTAGAAGGATTTTTGATTTTCGAAAGCGTTTGCCCGTCACAGCCAAACGAAATCGGCGGCGAAGCTCCGAAACAGGAAGTCGTCCATATCACAGGAACACTGTCACATATCGATACCAAATTTTGTATATGAACTGGGGACTCCAGTGTGAGGGTGCATAAGCTAAAAAAAAAAAGAAATATTCCAAAAGTTTCCATCATTTGGCAATCCACCCACAGGTATTTGGTAATTCTCCCCATTCACCTTTACACCATTCACCTTCTAACACAACGCCTTCCGAGTATGCTCAATCAATGCCTCTGGGTATCCACAATGTCTCCGGGCAACCTTGCCCAACCATGAAATCCTTGCTCTGCCATGGGATAGTATGGACTTACGAACTGAAATAGCAAGGAGAACGGTAGCTATATATAGCTTACATAATAGAGTTGTTTTCACATTGACGGTATTCAAATAAAAATTTTCATTATTGTTACATATCATGATGGGAGAGTATTATTAATGTTACAAGTATGCAAATGCATATGTTTACGGGCATTTAGGTTTTACTGTGTTGTTTTGTTGTAAAGACATGCAAGGCATTCTGGGCCATGTAATAGACAAACAGTGGTCGGCAGCTAACTTGATTTCCATACGTATTAATATGAATAGGTGTTTCTGTAAACCTAGGGACAATAAACAGCTATCTCTGTTACAAAAACGAGCTGGTAATCGCTCATTGAAGAGGGAACTATGATAAATGGATTTGACGACAGTACAAGCAGGAAATACCTTGAAAAGACTCTCCGTTTATTTGATGTTGCCATAGCAACGCAGCCTTCAGAGCAAAGATTCTAGAAGAGCTTCAGGGAGACACGTTTTGAGTTCGTGGCCAAGTACCTAAAATATCGGTTTCCATGTGTATGTGCTGGATGGCGTGCTTCATTTATGAAAGTAAGTGTTTTATAGAGTTACAGACATAATGAGTCATGTTGTAGTGGTCAACATAAATGTGCCCCTTCTGTTATTAGAATGCTAAGCGGAGATTTAAAATCATTCATTTCTTGTGTGGCTAGAAGCTAGCTAGCTATGTCAGGGAGGAGATGTTGCTGTAACGTTAACGTTATGAGATTTATGTTGCTTGATATGCTTGTACTCGTAACTTCGTCACTCGTAACTTTAGGACTCCTATTTTTTTTTACTAAGAGTAATTCAGGAAGCATTTTAGCCCTAAGTAGCGCCTGAGTCTGTGACAGCTTAAGCGAGGACTCCTAATAAGACCGATTCACAAACAATGTTTTGTGGTGACATTTCACGTCGCGATGTTTTGAAATGCGTCTAACAATCACGAGGGAACAATTTTGCATTGTAGGCATAATAACTAAGGGATGCAGTAACACCACCAACAACAACCAAAACTAGCCTACTCATTGTTTACATGTACATTAAATGTAACGTTTCATTGTGAATCAAATTAAAAGATTCTCCTCTTTGCAAACGTTGGCATAGGCATATGGTGACAGATTAATTTAATAATGCTGCTGTATGAATCACGGTAAGCACGAATGAAGTGGCCACTTATTAATGGGACTCACTGTATGGAAGTAGGCTAAGTAAAATAAAGATGTTTAAAATAGAGATGTTTAAAATAAGATAAAGTTAGGATATGCCCGCTTGACAACGGCAGAGATAACTGTGGCCTTTGGCCATAGCAACCATCCATTTAGAACGAGAGGCCTTCATAGCAACCAAGGATCTTAGCTGTGATTCATGTAGCTACAGTATGCATGCAATGTGATGCAAAGTATAGAAAGGTGATGAAATATACAGAGACAGGTCAAGAAATATAGTGCAATGTAGACAGTAGTATACAGTTGATTTACAGAAGGTGGTTTAGAGTAATATGAATTAAATATAAATATGTGCAGTGTATTAGCAGTTATCTCATACAATAAGTAGAATAATGCATGTAGATGTAGCAGTAACAGTATAATAGTAGAAATAATAATATAGATATAGGCAGTGTATTAACAGAATATAATAAAACAGAATAATTATGGATATTCAATTTGACAAATATATAACAGAAATGTACATAACATACAGCTATGTGCAGTGTGGAAACAGTGTCATTGTAGTGCAGAAACAACAACTTAAGAGTAGTAAGAATAAGTCTATGTGCAGGATGAATAGTATAAAGATCAGTAGAATAACTATGTATAAATGTAATTACAGTAGGCCTATGTACATTTGTAAATAAATAAAAAACTATGGGTGAGAGGGATAAATAAATTTTATTTAATCGTAAAAGTAAATTGCATTCAATTAAATTGCAATTAAAGATCTTTCCAGTAGGCTTTAATGTCACGCAAAAAGTACAACCAAAGCTGAGCTTGATCAACTAGAACGTCTAAAGAACCAGAACTTGAGTGTAGTTTTTTGCTGGGTCCCAGGCCATGTTGGTCTGAGGGGAAATGAGAAAGCGGACAGTGCTGCTAAGCAAGCCCTCAATGAAGAAGTCACAGAATGTCAAATCCCTGCCCCAGACCTTAAACCTATACTGAACTCTTACATCTCAGATAAGTGGCAATCTGAATGGGATTAATGTACCAACAACAAGCAAGGAATGTGAATTTTGGCACATTTTCATGATCCACTGGGTCGTTATGGGCCACACAAAATACGGTGTTGCTAAAATTACTCCTATTGTGGCTATTAGAGACATGCGTTCATGAGTATCCAGCTACATTCAATGAGTTAAGTAAAATACATTCACACACACAAAAAAAACATCACTAATGTTGTGGACATTCCTTTATTCTGAGATACATCAATAGGCTCTCAAAACAATCCCAAACAGATATAAGGTCTTTATAGAGCAAATCCATATAGATTATTTGTCAAATAAACCAGTAAAACAGAATTAGGGGATGGAATATATAACATTCACACTCATAGCTCATATTTTTTTTTAAAATAAATCAGTGAAAAAGTATCCTGACAAACAAGCAGCTTTTTAATGCCTTGGTCATATTTCATAATTTCAATTCCTCTGTAGGTTACCTGATAGCCCAGTTTGAGAGGCGCAAGACGCGTGACATTATTTATTTTTTGCAGCCAATCACTGCTGTCATTTTATTTTATTGATTTGATCTCAGTCATAGAAGCTAAATTCGAAGGCAGGCCAAAGGTAAAATCCAACAAATCGCATTCAACCCGCAAGCCAATAGTTGAATAGCCCTCTCCTAGAGCTTTTAAGATATTGCCACTGCTCCAACATTGAAAGGCACTGTTACAATGCCTGGATCAAGCCAGGTTCAGCATAGCGTATGTCACTGTCCGCTCACGTTGCTGACCGGACCAGGGCAAGCACACTTTCGCAGTTCCCGCCGGAAATGCAGTCTAGTTCAATATGCCTCTTTGTGAAAGCGTGGGATAGAAGGCTTTCTTTCTTTCTTTCTTTCTGTTTTTGTTAACTTGTGGAATAGTGGAAAAATTTTTGTTAACTTCTCAGTTGAAGTGAATTATTATATAAACTTTACACATTTGTTGAACCATGGTACTAATAAAAACTACAGGATAGTAAAAGCTGAAATGTTGCCTCATTTATCCAATTTCCACTACTACGGAAAACGTGGGCCGGTCTTGGGCCTGAAACTCCCGGGCACTAAATTCTGGCAACTTTGAAAACCACCTTTTCAGTTTCAACTAATGACTGGCATATTAGTAGCTGCTGGACATAGGTGGCCTGTGTGTGTGTTTGTGAGAGTGAGATGGTGACCTGGGGAGTACACCCTAGAAATACTCATACCACATGACCAAAATGGTCTCCCTACCAGCAGGTCATTTTTTTGTAAAGAAATAAGTTATTTATTTTTCATTTTTACCTGAAGTTCAAGTGAAATTTCTGTTTGGTTTTTTCTTTGATGTCAGCTCTAAAAATATGCTGTTTGTTCTTTGAACTTAAGAGAATTGTGCCTGAAAGGTCCTAGAAAAGAATGTGATTTTGGTTTGATGAGTGAGATTAAGAAGATATGGGAATATATATGAATATGCTTTATGCTTTACTATAAGAAAGGCAAAATAAAGTTCATAATAAAAGTTCAAAATAAAACCGCTTGCTTTTTACTTTTACTTCAAATACTTAAGTACATTAAATATCAGAAAATTACTTTTGATACTTAAGTACAGTATATATCAGATACTTTTACTTAAGTAATATTCTAAAAGGTAACTTTCACTTCTACCAAAGTCTTTTTCTAGTACGATACTTGTAATTTTACTCAAGTATTGCTTTCTAGTACTTTATACAACACTAGTGTGAACCTTCAGGAACAGTAATTGGGTTCTGTGTGCCCAGTGGATTGAAAAGCGACTGACATTTGAGAGTTGCTAAACAAGAACTGGAGAAATTAAACAGTACCTTAGCAGCTGTGTGGTATTTATCCTATTATGAAAGGTCAACACACACAGAGAGAAACACACATTCAGGCAGCACACAAACACATTCACATACCACGCACACACGCACACACACACACACACACACACACATGCACACACACACACACACACACAGAACAATAAAACAGCAGATTAATTAAAGTAAGCAATGTTATGCCGTTGTGGGAGGCTTTACACTTCAAAATTAATTTCTGAGGTTTACAGTGATACCTTGAACAGAGCTTAGTGAGTTAGTGTCTCCCATTAATTGATTTGCTTGATTTATTCATGACATGCAGTGCCTCTACTAGTCCACCAGATCTGAAAGGCTGGCTTGCGTATGATGAAGTTTTGTGATTTAATTGCATGTTCTCACACACAAGGCCAGGGGAGGAAAGGGGTTGATGAAATGGGGTTGATTGCAGGGGGGCCATCTCACTGAAAGATCTTATTAGTGGGCTGCATTAGATAAACACTCTCACAAGCATGCTAAAAATAGCTGAATGAAATTACACCATGATGATGATGCAGAGGCATAGAAGGGAAAGTGTCTTCTATTTGTGAGGGAGCTAAAAGCTCTTTCACACATCAGCTTCTCTCTCTCTCTCTCTCTCTCTCTCTTCATCTCTCTTTTCTCTCTTTTTCTTTCCCTTTATTGCTTTCTTGACAGTTTGTTGCTCTGCAGTAGGCTTATAATCAAATTGCCTTCCCACATATGTTGCCAAACATCTGCAGGAGGCATATTATAGAAATATTTTACATGAATCATGTGCACCGTTGTTTGGTCATCTAGGCCAGTGTCTCTGTTGGAGATCATTATTCATAGTGCCAAAAAGAATGTAAAACTTTGTGTTCTCCAGTTTTTCCTATTCTGATTTCATATCAGCATTGGTACAGGCCTCACTGCAAAATACTTTATTATTTGTGAGTGGATATATATATATGTTGTGTTGGGGAAATATTCAAAACAGTTTTGCCCTGCAACACCTTCAGAAATAAAGCCTTTATTTTTGCAGAGGCAACATTGTTGTCTGGAAGTAAACACAAACTTTTCCCGTATATATCTTTTTTTGTCTTTTGACTCCTTTTGTGTGCTGGTTCCTTTGTCGTTTGATTCCTGCATCTTTTTTGCCCCTTTCTCTCTCTTTCTCTGCCTGCAACTTCTTTATCCCCTCTCCCATACTTCTCCTCTCTCTGTCTTACACCCTCTATCTCACCCATTCACTCTCTCTCCTCCTCCTCTTTTTTATCTCTCTCTCTCCACTTTCTCTCTCTGGCAACAATCGCTCCGAGTGATTTGGTTGTAGTGCTGAGGAAGTTGTTGCCATGTGTTGGCTTCCTCGTTTCTTGTCCTGCCTGAAATCAGGACTTCTTTGGGGCTGGAAAAAGAATCTCTCTCTTCCCAGCTCCCCTCATTTGGCACAATCTTGGCCCAATTTGAAATTTAAATGTGTTGTGTCGCTTGTTGTCTCTCACTCTCTCTCTCTCTCTCTCTTTTCTGCTAGCAATCGTGCTCACTCTCATACAAACAAGTGCACACAAATAAACATAAAATATGCACCACTCCACAACACTTCTCTTCTCCTTTATTACTCCCTATGTTCTCACAGTGATGTACGTGTACAAGCACACCCACATGGGTAGTGCAAAGCACAAGAAATAGAGAGAGAGAGAGAGAGAGATGGAGAGAGCAAGAAAGGAAGGCTAAGAGAGACAGCGAGAGGGGGAGAGAAAGTGTGATGAGGATAAAGAGAGAGGAAGCAGGGGGGGGAGGGGACCCAGGGAGAGAGACAGTCAACCACTTAATCAGAATAGCGCTGCTGTGCAGCAATCAGTGCCCCCATGTTGGAAAAAGAAGTAGAGAGGAAGGGAAAAAAGCACAACACAACACCCCCGCTTGCTCACTCCAGCTATTTTTTACAGAGAGCCTGGTTCTTCCGCTGCTCTGGCATAATGAGGTTGAAGGTACAGAGGCTTCTGTCACAGGCACGCTGTGACACCACCAGGCCTCACTGAGCATCATCTCCATCAGTCACGTCCTGCCACCTCTCCCACCACCACCACCACCACCACCACCCTCACCACCAGCACTACCCATCTAGCCAAACGCCATCCTCCGCCCATGACGCCTCATTTCCACCAGGGTTGATCCCTGGGCGTGCTGGGCACCAAAAGCACCGTTAGCTGCCAACCACCACCATGGCGGAGCTCAGGCTCCAGAGTGGCCAGCCAAATCTCCCCCTGTCCCCTGCTCCATCACTGCCATCCTTAGGGAAAGGGAGAGGAGGAAAGAGAGAATGGGAGTGAGAGAGAAGCAGAGAGAGAGGTGGAGAGGTGTATATATATATATATATCGAGAGAGAGAGAGAGAGAGAGAGAGAGAGAGAGAGCAAGCAAAAAACAGAGTGAGATATAGAGAGGGAGAGAAACAGAGAGAGACATGGAGAGAGGCACAGAAAGAGAGAGAGAGAGTGGCGGGCTCCTTGCTCTGCCCCCCCCCCCCCCCCCTCACAGTCGGCTGCCCAGAGCTGCCGATTGGCCGCGTTCCCAGAAGGGTTTCTGAGGGACGCCCACAGAGCTCTGGCAGCTGTGGAAATGCACCTTGGCATCTTTCTTATTGGTTTGATTTGGATGCATCCTATATTTATTTATTTATCTTCGGCTCATATATTACATTCCACCGCCCTGTGTAAACGACCCCCCCCCCATCTCCCTGTCTCTCTATTTCCCTATCAGACTCTATGAGCCTGTCCCTCTACTCTCTGTCTCTCCTCATGTTTTTTTTTCTTTTTCCTGTCTCTCTCTTTTCTCCTCCTTCTCTCTTTCTTCCCTCTCTACCTCGTTTGCGCCTCCCTTCACCTCCCTCTCTCTTCCTCCCTTCCCTTGACTCTCCAGAGCATTCATCTGCTGGCCCAGATAGTGTAAGATGGATGACACTCAGGTGCTGCCGCTGAATGAAACGTACATCCTCCAGTGCTGCGCTGTGTTCTCCCTGAGCTTGCGGTGGCCAAGCCCACGTTCACACATCTCTCTTCTCCAACTACAGTACAAGCCCACACCCACACTGTAAACATTTACTGTATATCTCTTCCCTTACCTCTATAAAGTAGGATGCATGGGGCTCAATACCTGAGGTATGGGTCAACCCTACTGTTTATGTGATGATGTGTAATGTGTATATGATGGAATGTGTATATGATGGTGTTATTTTACAGATCTGTGGAAATGGATTTCCCAATGGGGACAATAACTAACTAACTAACTAGCTAAATATGTGCTATGTGGGCTATATATGTTTATCTTTCACAGTCCACACTGTAGATGTGTACCCCTTCCACATCTTGCATTAGACAGTTCGATGTATGGAGCTCGAACTGGGCTTTATATATGTTTCTTCTGTAAGCGTCCACGCTGTGGGTATTTAACTCTCACCCCTCCCCCAGCCCACTCATATACTGCTGTTATTATTTCAGCTTATGTGTTCAATCCACTCTAATAAGGGGGAATTAGACATCAAACATTTAGCAACACTCTGCATTACCCCGGCGGTAATCCTTTAAATTATGACGCTTCATAGAGGATGCCGGCAACATGTGATGTAAGGCGCGGAAGAGACTCCTCCACCATTGTCGTTTCTTCGCTCCGCTACCTGTCTGACCAAACCCCAACCCCCCTGGCGGGTATTAAAACAGGATCATTACCATAAACCACTTTGTAGTAAATGCCATGTCTTCTCCCTGCTCCTCCACCTAGACATATGTAATGCTGTAGCCATTGTATGTGACTGTGTGTGATCCCTACTGTTGCATAATAGGGATCAGATGAGGTGGTATAGGCTGACAGGAGACCCAGGAGACCCCCCCCCCCCCCATACTGTAACCCTTAGCCAGAGTCTTCCATTAATCCAGTTAGCTGCAGTGCTTGGTTAAATCCTCCAAGGACTTGATAATAACTGGCTGGCTCGAACAAGTGATTGATTTCGGTGAAACTTCAATTAAAGTTGTGTGAGAATGCAATTTTTTCTAGACCTCCGCCCCCCCCCCCCCCACACACATACACTTTCCATCTCTCTTTCTCTATTTCTCTCTTTCTGTCTCTCTTTGGTGGTGTCTCTCTCTGTCTCTCTTTTTCACCCTCTGTTTCTATCTGTTCTCTTAGTCGTTCTCACACACTGTGTGTGTGTGTGTGTGTGCCTCTCGGCTCCCAGTTGTAGATTACCTGCCAAAGTCGAAACAAAAAGCTCTGCCAGTCACCGCCGCTCCTCCGATCGGACCACACCGTGCCTCCTCCACCTCCTCCACCAGAGCCTTCCTGCACCGCCCTCTCCACCAGTCTGGCATCGATCATCTCATTAGTCCCTGCTTGTACTCGCCTGCACACCACCGCGCCCAGGCCTGCAAGGCATGCTGGTCTACCTGCCTGGTCAACACTCCAACCCCTGCTGTCACTGGCACAGTACATCAACCCACCACTCAACATATACATTCACACACCCTTGTGCAGACTGGGGTTTAAAGTGTGTGTGTGTGGGGGGGATATTCTTTTTCTTTCTTCTGTCTTTCTGTCTGCCTTGCATGTCTTTCCTTCTCTGTCTTTCTGTCTTTTTTATGATTGGGTTTAAAATCGGTAAAGTGGAACAGCTCATAGAGCCGGGGTCGATGCAGTTCAGTGGCAGCTGTGAAAATGGTCTCTGCAAAAAAAAAGAAGAAAAAAGTAATCTATTATCTTCTCCTTACCACCATACTGAATCTCTTCTCAGAGGAAAATAGGTGAGGAGTTTTCCTCCTTTTTTTCCTTCAGCCATTGAGATATCCTCTGAATACAGCAATGCAAACTAGTGCTACTGTCTACTAGCCCACCACTACAGAGAGAGGTGAAGGAGACACACATAGACGCGTTTTTTAAAGTGGTAAGCTTTCAGTTAAAGCAACACTGTAACAATTTGGAGATATGCTGATGAAGCTGATAAGCTAGTTTAGGCATAATCTTCAAATTATTATGATATATGATCATGTGAGAGACATACCTGCCATTTCTAATAGCCACACATGCATTCTGTGCAAAACAGAAGACACAAGTTTGTATGCTAGTATGTTCAGTCATTGGTGTTTACAAGGGTTTGTCATATATTATAGGTAGATAGTTTGCTTGTTAGTTAGTTACAAGCTCAACACAGACAAAACCGAAATTCTGCTGATTGGCCCTAAAAGCATCCTTACCAAATCTCCCCGTCTCACTCTCAACATTGATGGCTCATCTGTCCACTCTACCCCTGTTGTTAAAAACCTTGGCATTCAGCTTGACTCCACCCTTAGTTTTGATCCTCATATCAAATCTCTCACTAAGATTGCTTTTTTTCACCTCCGTAACATTGCACGCCTCCGACCCTTCCTCTCTGCTAGTGATGCACAGACTTTGGTTCACTCTTTCATTATGTCCCGTTTAGATTACTGCAACTCACTTTTCCTTGGTCTCCCCACTAAAACCCTTCAAAAACTATAATATATTCAAAACTCTGCAGCTAGGCTCCTCACCCATACCAGACGATCAGCACACATCACCCCCATTCTCCATCAACTCCATTGGCTACCAGTTCCGTCCCGGATCAAATACAAAGTACTACCACTCACCTTCAAAGCCCTCCACAACCTTGCTCCCCCCTACATCTGCGACCTCCTGACCCCTTACACTCCTTCCCGCTCACTCAGATCCTCTGACCAAAACCTCTTGGCTATCCCCCGCTCCAGACTCTCCACCCTGGGTGGCAGGTCCTTCAGTGCCTTGGCCCCCAAACTCTGGAACTCCCTACCCCAACCTCTTTGTGCCTGTCCTTCTCTTCCTTTCTTCAAAGCACATCTCCTCCACACCCAACACAGCTCCATACAGATAACTTGTCTTTGTTGTATTGTTTTGTTTGTTTTGTTTGTTTGTTATTGTGTTTCCCTGCCTTCCTACTATGTAAAGCGACCTTGGGTTTGAGAAAGGCACTATATAAAATAAACGTATTATTATTATTATAATTAGTCATCAAAAACCATGCTGCTTTTACTAAGTGACCAGCCTCTTAGTTGTTATGCTGTACTGCATCATCATCTACTCTCACAGTTCCAAAAAACTGATAATAATCTGGCATGTCATGTTGGAGTCTTATGTCAATACGAATATGACATCATATGACACCCTGGTTATGTAAATCTGGCACAGTGATAGATCCAACCAACGCGATGAGAGCTTAATATGATGAGGCTGTTTTTCCTTAAACCTGATTAACCTCATTAAACCTGAGAGGCTTACACAGATATCATAAAGCTGCAATGCTGCACATTGTCCAAAACTCATTTCCTCCACCCCATACTCTGTTGTGGCTGGCCTACACTGCAAAAAATGAATTCTAACCAAGTGTTATTGATCTTATATTAAGATTAAAAAATCTATTTGGTATTGTTTTTAGTATGAAAAGACTTACCTAGCGCCCTCTCAAAAGCTCATTTTGACTTAATTTAAGAAGACTTCAACTTATTTTAAGGAGTCTTATCAAGACAAATTTGCTCAACGCACTGGCAGACAAATTTGCTTGTTTTTAGGACAAATTTGCTTAACGCACTGGCAGACAAATTTGCTTGTTTTCAAGATGAGATGTCTTAAAATAAGTCACATTTTTTTTAAATTAAGTCAAATGCTTTCACAAGAAAGCGCTAGGTAAGTCTCTTTATACTGAAAACAATACCAACTAGTTTTTTTTATCTTGATATAAGATTAATAACACTTGGTTAGATTTTGTTAGATAAGCAGTTTTTGCAGTGTACTGGTTAGCGCTTCGGACTTCGGTTCGAACCTCGACCAGTAGGCATGGCTGAAGTGCCCTTGAGCAAGGCACCTAACCCCTCACTGCTCCCCAAGTGCCGCTGTTGTTGCAGGCAGCTCACTGCGCCGGGATTAGTGTGTGCTTCACCTCACTGTGTGTTCACTGTGTGCTGAGTGTGTTTCACTAATTCACGGATTGGGATAAATGCAGAGACCAAATTTCCCTCACGGGATCAAAAGAGTATACTTACTGTATTTATACTTATACTTAGTCTCTCCAAGCTCCCCAAATTCCTGTTGTTGTTCTCGCTGTTTTTGTTTGTTTGTTTATTTGCTTGATTTTGTTTATTTATTTTAATGTGTTTGTTTTCTCTCTCCTATCAATAGTGTAGTGAAGCTCACTGAATCTGCCCGCATGTCAATAATGATCGCACAAATACTCAAACAGTTTGGGTATTTCGAAACAGCACACAAGCTTTTACAAAACAAAACCGTACACACATCAGGGAGCACAGGGCCTGAACGTGGCCCCCACCCAGTCCAACGTGGTCAACCCTTGAGCCGAATCGCTGTGGACTCCTCTGCAGCTGTGGTGGACCCTCCAGCCGTGACCACCCTCATGGTCATCCCTCCCCCACCTCCACCTCCACCTTCCCCAGCAGAGGCAGCTGCCTCGGGCCGACTGCCCTTCACTCTCCAGCCCCCTCGGGCGTCCCGCACACAGGGAGCCTCGTGCAGCTGCAGTAGTCAAATCACCGCACTGCTCACAGCTTGATGGAGTCTAATGAATTGAGCTCTCACACAGAGGAGATTGGGGGGGGGGGGGGTTGATCAGCATGCGTGACGGCACTCCTGGCTTTTTAAAAAAAAGAAAGAGATAAAGAAGAAAAACAATATAAATAAATAAATACAACAGGAGTTGGGGGAATAGACCACGAGCTCTATCGCTGCCCTCCAACTAACTCGTGGCCGTTCCATGGCTGGAAATAATTACTTTTGCTCTTGCACACCGAAGGTACACATGGGAGGTTTCTGGAAGTGTGTGTGTGTGTGTGTGTGAGGCTAAGAGAGAGAGAGAGTGTGTGTTTGTGTGTGTGTGTGTCTTTAGACGACGAGGAACAAAATAAAATTGATTTTTCATTTAGGTTTTTGTGAATATAAATTGAACATTAAGCCGGTCAAGTCCCCACTGGTGCTATCCGGGGGCACCATATAAGACAGTGGTTTTCATAACATTCCTGTGTCAATTACCAGCGTTGTTGCTTGCTTTAAAACAGCCCTATATGCACTCACTTTTGGTCATTAGCCCCTTGCTCATGCCTATGAGAGTTTGAAGCCAAAAGGGCAGCAATGGTTATTTTCCTTGAATAGTCATGAGGGGCTGCCTCCAATCCCCACTAACTGATAACTGATGATCTGCAAACTGGAGGTGATAACAAAACTGTCTCCAAAGACAATAAACTAGTTCACTGTCAACAGTGAATTGTCTATTAAACAGCCAGGGGGAGACCCCCCCCCCACACACACATACACACACACATACATACACACATATCAAATTGCCTTTTTTATCACACACACAAACACACACACATGCACACTCACACACATGCCGTAGACAAACACAGGAGCTTCTGACAAGAGTCATGAACACTGACAAGAAGCCATCTACCATGGAATCACATTGGACCAGAAATCTTCCTCGAGCCTACAAGGCCTATTAATCACAGAGCCTGTTGTATAAAATTATCACTATGGTTTGTAGACATCATGATGAGAGAACGAGTTTGAAACTGTAAAGCATGTATTCATATAACCTCAATCATAATCAAGTAATTCACTAATAGTCCGGTGGACAGCCCATAGAGCCCCATTGTGGACCCGGAAATGTTGAGTACACCAAAGTTTTATGATGGAAATATATAGTATGGGTTCCCAGCATGCAGAAACTGCCGGATGCTAATTTGCATATGTTGGCCAATTTGTGTAATTGAACTAATTAGCATAAATTAGCATAATAGCCTATATTGATCATATTATAAGAGCTGCTTGGCCAAAATGGACAATGTTCGTATGTTTTTAGGGGTTACTGGAGATGCTGAGTCCATATCTGACATTTTCAAGATTCAAAATCACTATTTAAACTTGGTTTGGTCACATTTTACTCTCATTAAGCTGAGTTTTTTGGTACAATTTAGACAGATTTTTGGAGGATAGGGCTGTAGCGATATACAGTAGGGCTGTAACGATACACCAACCTAACAATTCGATTCGTATCACGATTTTTGACCCACGGTTTGATACGAACCTCGATTTTTCTTTTTTTGGAGGGGGGGGGGGCTAGACATTTCAATAGCCTACCTTAGAATACCAGAGGATTACAATGTAATATATCTGTATTATTTTATATCCTGATATAAAAAGAGAGAATACTGAATGTCTGATATTTATGACAGCACACTTTATGCAGATTAGCCTATAGCTTAGGCCTACTATTTCTATTACAACTCTACCACATTCAGCTGTCTGGTTGAAGCCTGGAAATATTGTAAACAAAGTAGCATAGTTGGCTAGCTTATCCTAGTCTACTGATTGGACTGTTCAGTTTTCTCATGTGTGTTTAAGGTAATACTGTTCTCCTTGGGACAAGCCTTTTGGGAAACATTGGTATTGAGATGATCATTCAGTTCTCCCAGAATCCGCAGCGCGAAACATTGTGGGAATCTCAAGCACAGTCCAGCACGCTGGCGTTGCACAGCTCCCCCAACAAGCCATTGCCGTCCTCGGCGCGGGCGTTCCCACATTCAGTCCAGCAATTAGTCTCTGGCACTGCCACACAGCAGGTGGGGTGCACACACCGCAAGAGCCCTACACACCCTGGGGCACCACAACCACCAGCGGCCCAATGCGGGTAGTGCTGGCAGTCACCTGGTCTGTCGCCTCTCGTCCCCAGCTCCCTTCAGAGAACGCCCTCAGGTCGCACTTTCGCAGTGTGCACCACTGCAACGTTCCTCCAACACCTGGCGGGGCCTAGCCTCCACCGCAACGTTCCTCCAACACCTGGCGGGGCCTAGCCTCCACTGCAACGTTCCTTCAACACCTGGCGGGGCCTAGCCTCCACTGCAACGTTCCTCCAACACCTGGCGGGGCCTAGCCTCCACTGCCACAGACTCCCCGGCGCTGAGCACCGTAACTGGCACCACACCTCCGATGCTCCACTCCGTCGTCTCACCAGTCGGGGCAGCAGACTCCAGTTCCATCGCAGCCGGACCACGCTGCGCAATCAGGCTACAGCTACCGACGTTGGCGTCCCTCCTCTGCTGCCTTGTCGCAGAGCTGTCCTCCGCTGTTCCGGCCGCTCCACACCGCCATGATCGCGCCAAGGCCTAGACCTTCTCTCTGGCTCGTGCCATCGGATTTCACACAACAAACTTTTTTTCCCCCTTATTTTTCTAAAGAGTACTGGCGAACAGGCCTACTCGAACAGGCTCCGCCAACCGTCCGTCCTCAAGGCACCACCTCCTTGCCGCTCCACCTCTGCTCTGCTCCGCAGCCAGGGCCACCGCCAACTCTAGCCTAAAGCTGTCCGGCGGGGGCAGGGGCTCAAGGTCTGAAGGCCTCTGTAAGCTTTTCAGTACCCCTTACAAGGGTTCTCTTCGGATCCTTTTGCTTGGGCCTCCACCTAGCGGTGAGCATGGACGGATTATGAACTTTCGGGCCCATGGGCCCAGATGTATTAAGGGCCCCCCATTAATTGTCGCATATGTGGAAGGGGGGTTTGGGGGTCCTTCCTCAGAAATGTTTTAATTTGTTTGATGTAATTTCCTGTATCCTGGTGCATTTTGGGGATGGCCAATACTAAATTCAATCAGATTCATAGCCTACATCCTGATGTGCTGATATTGAGGCAATGATTTCATGCAAAGGCTTGGGCTTCAGGGTCCCCTGACCCCTTGGGCCCCTGGGCCTGGCCCGGTAGGCCCGTGCAGTAATTCATCCCTGGCGGTGAGGTCTTGCTCCTCCATGGAAAACGTGCCCATCTACAGGAGCTGCTTTGGAAAGCAGCAGACCGTCCTGATCCACCGGCTGTGGATATAACCGCGTTTGGAGGGAGTTAGAAGACAGGTATGAAGAAAGAAGAGGAACTTGCCCACCCTCGATTCAAGTCCTGTTGCTCCGGATTTGTTAGATGTTATCATCTGTAACTGCAAAGCTGGGTTAAAACTGTGTATACATGTATCTGGAAAGTGCAGCTGCAGGCCTGGCCTGTACTAATTATTGTTTCTGCAAAGGCAGTGATGTTACATGTGGCAATATATTTACACAGCAAAAACATTAGAAGGACAGGGAGTCTGGAGAAGATGGCGAAAGGACACCGGATGAGGACAGTGAGGAGGAGTAGAGGCTACTGTAGTTCTTCCCTTTGTTACTCAATTGTGAGTCACAGCAGAGGGCCAGTGAATAGCTATTTCCAAAATGATTGTGGAATTCAGAAATAACTTGAGAATCCAAATTATTCCTAAACACTGAACATTTTTATCCTCCAAAAATCCGTCTAAATCGCCCCCAAAAACTCAGCAAAATCAGCTTAATGAGAGTAAAAACGTGACCAAACCAAGTTTAAATAGTGATTTTGAATCTTGAAAATGTCAGATATGGACTCAGCATCAATAATATATTCATGTTTGGTCTTGAATTAATACTTGTAATGTGGGAAACAGTCGGATCATGGTTTCATTACAACTTAATGTATCTGTGCATAGTTGTAGACTAAGAATTACACTGTAGCATAAAGTTATGATATCCACCTGGGCCACACCCATCCACCTCAGACAACAAAGATGAGTCGGGGGTGGCCCAAGTGAATGATAAAAGTGGAGGCTTTTGTCCTCCTCGGGCTCTTCTTTTCCAGCTTGACTCTCCTCTGGAGCTGGGCCCTTGTGGCTTGGTCTTCTGTCTCTCTCTGGCCCTCTCTCTCTCTCTCTCTCCCTTTTCTCTATTTTTGGGCTTGTATTGTTTTATCTGGTGTATCTGTTAATCCTTAACTTGTTAAGTTTATCTCTGTGTTTTGATAAGCTTCCTTTGTTTCTTTGGTTGTTACTTCGAGTCAGATTAACGAGTATGTAATAATATCATTGCCATTTAACTCTTCACCCTATTTGTCCACACAAGCTCTTTCAAGCGAGGATAGCCTATAGCTCGACGTCTCTATGTTTCCGAGGCTATATAATTTCTTGCGTTTTACAGTGGTTTAATGACAAACCTGGGTAAGCTAACTCAGAGTAAGTAGTAAACCTCCTAGTAGAAGAGCTGTATGTTTTCATTCGCTTAACAAAACAATGCCATACAGTAGAGCTCTTGTTGTAGAAGGTTTACTCTGAATTAACTTACCCAGGTTTATCACTAAACCACGTACCGGTACTTGGAATACCCCCCTGCTCTCCTTTTGTATCCAGGTCCCGCATACAGTACTCCTGATTGCCTGGAAGTGGGCATTCCTGACTTGCCTAATTGAGCAACCTTTAAAAACCCTCATATCATGGCATACAAACATTCTTTTTGTTAGTTTTGTTGATGCGGGGTGAAAGCTTCCTCCCGGAGCTTTTTTTTTTTGAAGCCTAATAAAACTCCAGGTCACTCGGCTATTTCCTGGTGTTGGTGTTTACCTTGGTGGTTAGTTATGAGTTAATGGGTTATGTTGCCGTATGCCCCCTAGGCTTTAACTATGGCAGACGTAACACACACTGAAATATAATCAGCCAAAAAATACAAATAAGCAGATGCTGTTTGTTTCCCATGGAAACAATACCTTATTAGGAATAAATGAAACAGATGACTTCAGATGAGACAACAACAATTGTGTGAAAAAGACATCAACTCATGACAGCACTTCATGGTTAACCCTGGCAAAAACCCAGTCTAACATTATTAGCCAATAGCTCCCTTTTAGCTATAGGTCAACTGATAGCTCACTGGAATAACCCACTTCCAGTGAATTGTGCTAAGCTAGGCTAACAGTGTCAAACTGGGTTATTGCAGACACAGAGAAGAGAATATATCCTCTTAACAAATTATGGGGTAGACAACAAATAGTTCATAGGGAACAAGGCTAATTGAATCCTGCAGGCTAAATGAATCCTGTATTCTAAATATATAACCACATAGCATTTAGTTTCACTTGTTAGTTTCTGTTAGTTTCTGTAGATTGTATTATTCACCCTAGAAGTGATTTCAATCATTAAAGGGACACCAGGCAAGCCTGATGCTTTTTCTCTACGAAGCTCCCCCTAGCGTCTGTACGTGTGCGAGCCCTCGCTCGGTCTGAAACTCTTTTCCTTTTCTTTGCATCTTCCGTCAAGGGTTTTTGCTGCTTCTTCGCCGGCTTTGCCATTACCGTATTTTCCCGACTATAAGTCGCACCGTCGCACCAGTCAAAACATGTGTCATGAAGAGGAAAAAAACATATATATAAATATATATGTTGCACCTGAGTCACAGGACCAGCCAAACTATGAAAAAAAGTGTGACTTATAGTCCGGAAAATACGGTATACACACTTTTGCAACAATCGCTAGCGTTTTGTTAGCCTGCCTCTGTGCTGGGGATGCAGGATGTAAACTGATCCTGCTTCTCGCGATGTCTGAGACTTCGTGAGACTGAAGGTCGGCGGGTCGCATACACCGAACTTGCAAGCGGGATATTCTTCTTACAGGCAGTAGGGGCGGGCGAGAGAGTCTTCATTCGCCCTGTAATAAGTCATTTAACCATTTACCGACTTACAAAGATGATTAATTAACACGGAAACGTTGCCTGGTGTCCCTTTAGTATCTTTCGTCTGGGAGTCCTTGCCATGCAATTTACTCATGATGCCTCCTAAATAACTGCAGTTATACTGCAGTTTTTCCAAGTACAGTGCAGTACAATAATATTTTAATGTCCAAAAAAACTGCCAGTAATTTTGATTTTGAAACTGCAGTTATTTTCTGTAAGGGCTATATGGGGGAAATTACGATAACTGAAAGAAAAAGCGATGGTAAAAAAACTAATTTCTTTTTTGCAGTGCAGGACCTTAGCATGGTCCTATACCAATACTCCCCTTCTCCAATTAAAGCAACTTCAAAGCCATTACAGGCAGCAAGCACAGCATTCAACACACTCATTAATTTTAATCCTGATGCTCATCCTTAGAACAACCTTAACTCTGCAGAGAATCAACATTTTCATGCATTAAGTGCAATGCAATGGTAAATTACATGGTAAACAAATGCACTTCAGCAATTAATTAGAAATCAGACATAGTTTGACCCCACTGAGAAAATTCTTTTATGAGGCAGGATTTTAGGAAAAGGCTACAGTGAGGAAACTTATTAACAGGTTAGTCTAAAAAGCAGCTTGTGCAGTTCAAGTTGCAGAAAGCTGGCCTATGTTGTCTCTGCTACACATGCAAGAGGTGATGTTGCCCCATAGTTAGTGGCATTGCTTCTATAGGTCAGACAGTTTCTCCATGTAATGATGTCATAACCAATAGAACCACTGATCCACTGTATGGTGGTCCCCTCAGACCTTAAAGTCAAAGAGCTTGTAGTCATTAACATTTCATGGTGATCTTTAAAGATGAATGGATATCATAATATAGGTTTAAAAGCAATCCTAATTTAAAGAATATTAACTACGAAACTGCGGCATAGTGATTAATTATGAATGCCAAGTTGATATGTTTCTATTATTCATGAGAAAGCGAGAGAGGGGGAGAGTGAGAGAGGGGGAGAGCGAGAGAGGGGGAGAGTGAGAGAGGCCCCTGACCTGGTGTTTCAGTCCTTCAGAAGCCATGTCCGTTGGACCAAATCTCAGCTGTGACATGGAAATGCATAGCCATATGTCACTCAAAAGGAAGTCGGGCTAACGATGGTGAACAGATTCCAACTCATTCTTCAACCGCGGTACGCGAGAGATGTTCTCTCTCGTGAAGGGACGTCTTCCAGGTCAGGAGCGATCCAGGTCAGGATCTGTCAGGAGTCCCGTCCTGTGTAGTATACCAGAAGCCAACCCCACCCCTCTCTCCAGTTATGAAGGATCAGTGTAAGTGCAAGATACGCTGAACAAAATCCACAGTTCCAGTGCGATCCGCGGTTAGAATCTCCCTGACCCATTCGACAGCTTCTACCTCTACTTATTCATTTACCTTTACCAGTCATGATATGTTTGTACTGATATATATATATATATATATATAAATGCAGTCAGCAAATGTCAAGGGCGGGACTGCTGTCCAGATAAAAGCCTCTTCCCCCAGACTGTAGATGAACACTGTATAAAAGAGCACCTCAGTCTGAGGTGCACTTTTATTACAAACTACTTACTGGAGCTCTCCGGACAAAAATGTCTGCTTGCGGCCGCTACCTTTGCGAATGGAACATTTTCAACAACAGTGGAATCGCGGTGGAATACAAATGCATCATGGAATTCTGAACATCGAGTCAGTCGAGTTCCACTGTCCCCTATATTTACCCTAAATATGCTAAGCAACCTTCCACCGCGCCAAATGCCTGACTGATCCATTTCAACATTGAAATGGAAGTAAACATGAAGCCATTATAAAATGAAAAAAAAAATATGCTGCCCATTTTGGAGTGTAGGGAGAGCTGCGGACAAGAAACGGAAAAAAAGAGTCCTGTGAAGATGTACTCTGGCACAGTAGGGGGCCCACAGTGCTGAGTCCGACTGCATCTCCAAACGAACGAGACCTCAGAGGGAAGGAGAAGTGTGAGAAGACAAGCTTTGTATTTCTGGGGGAGGGGGGATAGCAGCACCCAAAAAGCTCTCTGAGCCGATTCAGTCTGACTCAGGCGAGAAGTGTTCTATCATTGTTGTCTGCGCCGAGAGAAACTCATCAAGACAGGACAGCGTGAAAACACTGAAATGATTATTTGTGGCACGGTGAAGGGCCCTTGAAGCACTTGTGGTGATTATGGAGCTGAGTATGGCACCCGCACTCGCTCAAGTGAATGCACAATGATTACAGACAAGTCCTCAGATCACGCTATGGAAGGCAGCCTCCGT
Organism: Alosa pseudoharengus; assembly: GCF_046254945.1. Lineage (NCBI taxonomy): Eukaryota > Metazoa > Chordata > Actinopteri > Clupeiformes > Clupeidae > Alosa > Alosa pseudoharengus. The sequence goes on from NW_027468859.1 coordinate 5,391,782, forward strand.
GCAACGGCACACCTTACACACCTTTCACTTGAGACTTACTAGTACCACATATCTATTGCACAAAATATCTCTGTATATCTTTAGTGAAAACATCTCAAGTTTCAACAGCCCTCATATATAGAGACAACAACTGCATTCATATAATGTGAAGCGTGGAGATGTTTAAGTCAAATACTGTTCGACAGATGATTTATTCACTAATCGCAGCTTGCAGATTATGATCATGACGTGACATGCAGATTTCTGTGTCCGAGTCCATTACTTTGGTTTAAAATGATTTTAAATGATTTATAACAAGCATCATTTTATTCTACACTATTTAAAACCTGTATAACTTGAACATATTTTCTGTTTATCATAAATATTATATATATTTTATGTTTTGTCACCTCAATTTTATTCATAGAACGTTTATGTCAGGATCTGGCCCGGACCTCTGAGTTTGTGCCACCCTGGTGGCCTTTTTGTGTATTGTCGTGTTTGTTTTTGCCTGTTCCCCATGTGCTTTGTGTTTACCTGCCTGTCACCTGTCTTGTCTCCGCCCCATCTCCTTATTTGGTCATGCTTCCTGTCTTGTTAGTTTTCCCTCCTTTTCTGCCTCCTCACCTGTTCCCTGTTATTGTCTCGTTGGTTTTGTCCAGTCCTCTGTCTTTCTGTTAATTGGTATGTGTATTTGTACCCTCCTGTTTCTTTGTTCCCTGTCGGCTCGTCTCTCTGTTTCGTCAAGTCCAAGTCCTGTATTTATGTATGCATGTAAGTAAGTCAGTCTGTAATAAAGTGTGTTTTCTGTCAGAAAAGAGTCTTGCGCTTGGGTCCTCCTTCACAACCCTGACAGTTTATTTTGAATTGAAGAGGGGAACGAGTAAACAGGATATCAGGCTGTGGCTTACTTCATACATCAACGTAAACTTGAAATGCTGGCCGGGAGGAGCTAGAACAGACGGCAGCTTGTCCCGAACAGACCAGCTGCAGTCTACCTGATGTGTCAGTGGGCTGGGGCACTTGTCATTTGTCACCTGACATTTTTTGGGTGGTGAAATTGTAAATACAGTCTAAAAATGTATTAAAACCCCTGTAGATGTTGCACAGTCATTAAGATTTAAGAAAAAATGCATTCTGTCCATTTTTAAAGATTATTTTGAAAACACATGTTTAAAAGCCTTATTTGTCAAAGACCCATTAGCAGATGATACTTTGATCAGCATCTGCATGGGATGGAAAAATAGATGGGAAGATACATGTACACTTCAGACAGCAGTGAAATGGATACATGTGGAAAATATGGAGAAAGCCCCCTGGGGCAGATTCCATGAGGCGTTTGTTCTCTGTGCTCAAAAAAGAGCCGATATGTAAAGTTCCGGCGCCATAGAGCAAAGTATGCAAGACTGATCACTACATCGTTGGAGCTACACTATGAAAGATAGATTTTTTGAAGTGAAGAGACACACTTAAATCTTTCATGGGTCAGGCCTTCCTTTTAAGTCTCTAGGTAAAAGTCGATGAGAGAACTCCAGGCCTTGAAGCTAGTTGGCATTCCATTTAAAACAGAAAAAAACCCCAACAACAAACCATTTTCATGATGTTTACACACACACAAATACATGCTCCCCAAGTGAACTATCACATCCTCAGATGCTCCTTGACTTTTTAGATGCAGATACAAACAATGACAATGTATCTTTTCACAGCTCCTAAATAGGATGTCAAAACATTAAGTGATTTTCAATAAATTCATGTGAGCTTAACATTTTTGCTGCTGGAGCCGTGGGTGCTCATAGCATCAGAATCTAATGCATAATACATCTCCATGTACTTAATGCCCTTATATATTCTTAATGCACTTAAGATGTATTATGGATCTCTCAGAAAAGTAGCATCGGTGTAGCATCGGTGGGGTGTCACGGGGCATCACCTAGAATTGGTGAGTTTTATTTTTTGCCAGTTACATATTTATACACACAACAAAATGACAACTCCACCAATCAGGTTTCTGTGAAATTGCCAGGCACAAGACCCAATACCAGTAACAATCCCCACGGACATGTTTAAAAGCGTCAGTCGACAGAAGTTTGCAATTTGCAGAGCGGCCGCCATCTGATGGTACTTGTCACCAGTCACTAATCCCTGGAGGGCTGCACATATTGATTTCCATGGAGCCATGAAGCTTGCGTGAGAGAGAGAGAGGGAGAGAGAGAGAGAGAGAGAGAGAGAGAGAGAGAGTATTTACGGTTTGGAGCTGCGTTAAGTTGGACGATGCGGCAGTAACACGTGCACACACGCGCCACCACCACACCGCATGCTCATCAAGGCCTGAAAAGCTTGTGTGGGGGTTCAATGAAAGGTTATACTCACCAGTAGACAATCTTCAGCTGTCAGGGTGTATTATTCAATTATCCGTATAAAATCTATAGTACTAGCAGCCCAAGCTATAAGCAACCAACCAGCTCCAATCCTCCCAAAAGCTGTACTACATGAAATGTCGATTTAGAAGTTATGATGCAATTCCAAACTAATTTTCTGGTTGTTCCAGATGGAATCTTTTTTTACTGAAAATCATGGCATTCACCTCAAGATGTTTCTGGATTATAAGAACCCACCCACACACACACACAGACAAACATAAATACACCCTGATATGCACACACACACGCACACACCACTTACATTCAAACACACACCCGTGTGCACACACACACTCATACACACAAACACACACCACACATACACACACACCACGCAAACACACGTGGACACACTCATACACACAAACACACACCACACAGCTTTAAGCTCTGTCTCTGTTCTCCACCTCCTTGAGCTCTCTCCCCACCAGCAATCCATCAACTCTCAGACGTACACCCCACAGCCGTGCCCGCATAGCAACCGTCGCCGTGCCACTGATGAAAAATGACGTGTCAGGCCGATCCGTGTCCGCAGAAGTGGGTCAGCCTCCTGCCAGTGACCAGGCCGGGTCACCGGGACCAAGCAGCTGGGAGAGCGCACTGATAGGTCCCCGATAATTAATGGACCTGTCTGTCTCCTACAGTGTAAAAGATTTATACACACACTCCATTTAAGAGAGAAGCTGAAAGTGCTCCTGTTATGGTTCCTCTTACCTACCTCTCTACTTCTCTCCCTCTCTCATTCTCTCTCTCTTTCTCACTTCTCTCCCTCTCTCATTCTCACTCTTCCTCACCATCCTTCTCTCCATATCCTTATCTACCCCCCCTTCTCTCTATATCCTTCTCTACCACCCCTTCTCTCTATATCCTTCTCTACCCCCCCTTCTCTCCATATCCTTCTCTACCCCCCCTTCTCTCTATATCCTTCTCTACCACCCCTTCTCTCCATATCCTTCTCTACCCCCCCTTCTCTCTATATCCTTATCTAACCCCCCTTCTCTCTCCCTTTCTCTCTCCCTCACCTTCTTTCTTTCAATATCTCTTTCTCTCCCTCCCTCTCTATCTCTTTCTATCTCTCCCTGTCCATCTCTGTCTCTCCCTCTCCATCTCTCCACCCCCCCCCTTCTCTCAGCCCCCTCCTCCCTCCTTGTTCACAAGCTCTAGAGTGCTGGCAGAGATATCTAATTAAAATCTCTCCTGGAGATATGAAGCATTACTGGTCTGACTCACGACGCTTGACCACCGGCATATTTTGTTCCTATTTTCCCAGGTACATGCTTTGATTTGATTTGAAATCAGAAATCATCTCAATAATAGCACAACATATTGCTATGCTTGTTTGTTTGTTTGTTTGGTTTTTCTTTGGAGGTGTAGAAACAATAGCTTCAGTGCCTGCGTATAACTTATTAAATTCGGAGTTGCTTCGCCAGGGAAATTATGTGAGGATACAACACAGACAGTTCTGGATGTTGTTATTACTCCATGCTGTGCGGTGGCTGATGTTGTTCATCATTTAATTGTACTAGCATCCTACACGTATTGTTTAGCTCGGTAAATAATTGCATCGCTATAGGTTATTACTGGGGGGTAATAGGAGGACTGAAAACAGATTATGGTATCTGCAGATCAGGCAGACCCACACCGTTAAAGTGGAGGGTTCATGAATAATGATGGCAAAGCCTGCCAAGTCTTAAATTACAACTCCAGCACTTTAACCTGCAGAGCAGCTCTCTTTAGCTGGAGAGGCTGAACATACATTTTTGCCTGAGATAAATACTGGTGTTGGAGAGTTCTCTCTCTCTCTCTCTCGGTCTCTCTCTCTCTTATTAAATAAATATAAATATATCCATAACTTCTGTTTCTTTCACCTCACAAGATGCCTTAACACATACACATCTATACGCACACAGCTTGTGCTCACACATACACAGTCCCTCTAAAACAAATGCATGCAAACACACGGTCGCAAATAAGTACAGACGCAAACACACTGACATACTAACACATTAACAGATAGAGATGTGTGCCATTGCACGTGACAAACAGTTGTGTGTTCGCACACTGACGTGCACTGTACACACAGACACACACTCACACACTTGTACATGTACAGACACAGTTGGGACACAGGCCAAAGAGTGATCTGGACAGTAATCGATCCTGGAGTCCTGCATTATCTCTCCCCACCATTAAATCCATCCAGTGAAATTGAGGTAGATTTATAACATGTCCAATTTGTAGTGCAGGTTGTTCCTACCCCGATAACCCTGTTACTTCACATTTACTGTAATGGCAGACATTTAAATAGCCTACTGGTACGCTAGAATGAGGGAGGGAGAGATAGAGAGAGAACACCGGAGGAACTAACCAATTCACTCAGGCTTCCCTTGTAACTTTATACACTCCAAAGGGCAGCCAACCTGCTCACTCTGTTCTCCTTCTTATCACCTCTATTCTCCATCTCTCTGGTCATCTCTCTGCCACTTCTCAGCATTAGTGCATTATTTTAGTCAGCTGTCTTTGTGAAATTCCTGTTACTGGGTGGCTAAAACCACCATGGTTTTGCATGATGTTTCCTCAGAGAGTACCCTATAATTTTTTATCAGAGGAGCCCCCAGGAAATTAGCATGGTTCCACACTACTTCATACTTCCACTCGATTGTCATTTTCCTTCAGTACGTCGTCTAGGTTTACGGTATATTCGCGGGTTTTCTCCGGCCAATCTTTACCTGTTATCAGTGAATAGAGGGAGTGGCTGAGAACGATGACGTTGAGGTTGTGCGAAGACAAAACCGAAACATATTGTAACTAGATGTACCGCATAGCGGTACAAAATATGACCGCCACTCAGTCCTGCACATCCATTCCGCGAAAATAAATCATATTAATGAATTTGTCTCCATCTTCTACTCCATCCCCCACTCTTGAAACTTTTGTGTATGCTTGTTTGGAATATGTGTTTGCATATTGAATAGATTTGTTTCTGGGCCAAAAAATCTGTAACATTGTTATAAAACCTTTAAAATCTCTAAACAATCACAAGTAGGGCAGTTCATCACAGTCCATTGCAACTGGACTGATGAAAGGTACACCTGTAGGCTACATTGTATTTGGGAAAAGCAGAAGGTAGCAGCATAATGTATTTATTTATTATTAAACAAAACAATCCCTGTCAGTTCCATGCAGTTTTCAACAGCTATCAAGAAAAGAGGTCATGTCATGGATTTTTGTGAATGTTTCTTCTTCTACATATGCATAAGTTTAGTCATCTAGTTCAAATGATATTCAGCTTTATTGTCACAAATTAAATACCAGTAGTCTAAAACAAAATGCCGTTTTACCCAGTGGTGCAAATAACTGACATGTCCAAAAGGGCCTTCATGAAATGCTTGCGAGACTGTTCATACACATTTTAACGGGCAAATTTGAAGAGCTACTGTCCGTTATTGTTTGTGCAAATAATATGCTGATTCATGTTCCCTTGCATTTTGCAACTATGAGGTCCATGGTTAAGCTCAATCTTTTGACGCAATCTTTTGATTTTCACCCAGCCTATGGTAGGCGCCCGATAGAAATATTGTTTAATTTTGCGATTGAGATATCCACGCACTGGCGCCCCCCCTGCGACGTGTTCGCCCCCCGGTTTTAGAGCTATTCTAAATGCAAAAATGCATAGAGGGAGTTATGACAAAACCGTGACTGTTAACAAACTATAAGCTATATAAGGTAGGCCCTATGCTAGGCCTATTACACAACACAAATTGTCACTAGGCTATGCTGGCGACCCAAATAAAATCTCCTTTGGAACCAATGGCTTACACCTTACAGTATCAAGCTGCCACCTCTTGGCGAAAAGTTAATAGTTTTGCATATCAGTAGTAATACATTTCACGTAGCTGTGTGAATCACGGAAAGGGCGAATTAAGTGGACACTTCTAAATGGAACCCAACCCACTGTACAGTAGCTCAAGGTCTGTGGCTAAAGCAGCCATAATTAAAGCGTTATCATTGTTTGGATATTTCACACAGACGTGTTTTTTAATCGCATAGACTACAACTACCAAGCTGGAATCAAAGCACATCGACTCCCCTCTCACACCCTAAACACGCACTTCGAACAAACAAAAAGCGCCTCAGTCTCACGGAATAGCCATAGGCAAAACTGTATCTGACCGGTGTAACGTTGGTACTAAATCATCCATCGCAAAGAATGATTTTTGTAGCACGTGCAACAAATATGTGTAGGTACAGCCCTGCCCTGAATACATCTCAACGTGCGCTCTAAAACATCTGGTTTAAATGGAGATGTAGATCATCACGGGTGCTTTAATAAATCTACATTGCGGCGAGTTGACACAAATTATTCACTTTGACGAATTTATGTAGTTTCAGTTACTTTACTTTGAGCCATGCTCTTCCTTACTTGAATCACCTTTGAAAATAAAGGATTGAAGTAGCCTATATGGGTATTTGGGAATGAACGTTGACTCAGATGCTTTTTGAGACTTTGAGCAGAAATGTCCCAGCCCGGTGTTTAGGGTGCATCATAGACAGGTTATCTTTCAGGTAGCCTATATATTTTCCATTAAAAAACCATCACGTAGCGAACGTGTTGTGGCTAACTCATTTAGCTCCTGTTAGTAGCCTAGGTTATGGTCATAAGCAAATGAGATGACAGTCGAAAGATACAATTAGTGCTGTTATCAATTTGCTTGGTAGCCTATAAACGCATTTATGGTTTTCTACAAATACATCAATAATCAAATTGGCCTCCATCACTCAACCATGCTAACGGTAACATTATTTTACCTACGTTCTGCTATTGATAGGATTAACGTAGCCTACCTGCAGTAAAAAACAAGCATGTCCGATAAACATTCTCAGATTTATTTCGGCTTCAAGAGGAAATGGGAATTACATGTCATGCAGAAATCATCCTATCCTTAGACGTTCTCTGCGGTAAACTACTGTAGCCTACAGTCTTGTCCTTGTAGGAAGCGTAGTGTCTTTCCAACCCACTTTAGATTAATTTCCAAAATTACGTCTCACTGCAACGATGCGCCATCTAGTGGACAAATGACTACTTATCGCCAATACTGGAAATGCAGCCATGATGATGATGATGAATATTTATTTTGGCTTTCTTTTAATCCTACTGAATTTGTAATTATGTATCGGCCGTTCTAATACCGATAGTATGTGGGTGCCTGTGTGTGTGTGTGCATGTGTATATGTGTGCACCACCATCTACAGGCCAATGAGTGTACAGTCACTAAATGTACACATAACTTAATTTTTTAGACCCCCCCATGGATGAAATTGTACGAAACTTGGCATACCCCCAGAGAATGTCAGGTTAATCATACACATAAAATTACTGGGCTGGACTTTACTGAAGAGAGGGGCGATTAAAGCAGAATGATATTGCATTTTCATTTTTTAACGGGGGGGTGCAAATCACAAATGAGTGATTATGGGCTAGGTTGATGTGGGCCCTTGAGACCAACATACCATAAAAATGTCTTCATCCTCGGTGCCACGGTTCAGGTAGTTATTTAGGAAAAACTGCATTTTTTGGGTTTCGGGGGGCCCAGCGCGGAAGGGGAGTGGCCCCCGGGGACCAAACTAAATTTTTCCGTAAAAGTCTAGTGGGGCTACATACCCACCAAATTTCATGTGCCCTGGTGTTTCGGTGCCCAGGGTATCGTTAACCAAAATTTCAGGAAGTAGATGACGGGAAAAAAAACAAAAAAAACAAAAAAAAAAAAACTTTGACAATCCCTATATGACCGCTTCGCTAGCTTCGCTAGCGGCGGTCATAATAAACAGAAGTAGCAATATCTGCAAACATCAAAAAATGCAGTTGGAAATTTACAACATTTCAACATTTCTAATACAAGTATTTCTGAATAGCTTCCTCTCCTCCAGCACAACTATTTCTCCATCCACTGTCCTGATCTCCATCAGTCACCCCTCTCACCTGTGCTTATCTGACAGTGTTGTGGTTTATTATAGGTATTCGTGTCCATATGTACTGACCACTGTCCTAGATGGTCAGACAAGCCATCGATGCCCACTTACAGGTTAACAAACTAGATGTACCACATAGCGGTACAAAATATGAGCGCCGCTCAGTTCTGCACATTCTGTCCGCAAAAATAAATCACGCTTGTCAATTTGTCTCCACAATATTTATAGAAGCACATACACGCATGCAGGCACACACACACGCACACACACACACACACATATAAACACACACAAACAGATACTCACACGCACACACACACACACACACACAGAAACACACACACACAAGCACAGATACTCACATGCACGCACACACACACGTGCACGCACACACATAAACACAGACACACACACATAAAGACACATGCAAGCCAGTGTTGCGCGGTCTGCCCGAAATTAAGCGGTCGCCTGCGGATGACCGCGGTCACCCGCGGTTATGAGTCATAAACAAAATATTTTAATGATATTCGGGTCATTTGCGGGCGGGTCAGTTAAAATTAATTAAATATATATTTTCTACAAATAGGCCCACTTAAAATATCACGAGAAAGCTAGCATCAATACAGTAAAGCATCAATACAGTAAAGTCAACAGTAAAGAAGCAAGACGCGAGTTAAAATAATAAAGACACCCCTTCAGGAAAAGCGATATAGGCTATGGTTATGGTCTAGGCCTACTTCTTGCGAAGCCATTTAAAAGTATGACAGCCAAAACGGGCAGCCTGCAGGAATAAATGTTATGGCACAGACTACACAGCCATATCTACCGGTATGTATAGGTTCGCGCATGCATAAAAGTTACCTTAGTTCGTTGTGTTTGTGACTTTAAACAGTGGATGTGCTTTAGTAAAGCTTTGTGTTTCATTCAGCATTATAAACCAGTTCTTACGCTAACGTTTTGACCAGCAATGTATCTCTCTTGCCTACCTCGCCTCACCATTTCTGTTTTCGAAAGAAAGATGTATGTCCATGGCCTTCAAATCTTATCCTAGTGTTCTTATCCTTTGTGCGTTGCGTGCGTGCTTGCGCTCTTATTCTCATTCTTTCTCCTGCGCAAACATTATGTCCTGCATGCTTACTGCGTGTAGTTCTACTGCATCAAGTTTCGTAAATAAATTAGTTTGTTTTTTACAGAAATGGCCTACTGTCACACTGCATGCAGCCTATAACCAAAAGCACACATTTTGTAAATAAGCGGGTCGGATCGCGGGTCGGGTATAATTTTGTCCTAATTAATATTCGCGGTCCGAGTTGCGGTCGGGTTGATTAAAATATCGGGCGACCGCGGGCCGCTTGTGACCAAACCCGCGCAACACTGATGCAAGCACACACACACACGCACGCACACACACACACACACCATTACCCCCACACACACACACACTCACAAATGAACAAACACACACACACACACACACACACACACACACACACACACACACACACACACACACACACACACACACACACACAGAAGGCTTATACTGTACAGTACACAAAAGCAAACACATACGTACAGTACCCTCCAGAATTATTGGCAACTCGGGTAAAGTGGACTAAAAAGAGGTATAAAAAACTAATATTTTGATGATTCATTGTTCTCTCACAATGAAAACAATGAGGAAAAATCCACCCTTGAAGGAAATACAATTTATTCTGAGAAAAAGGAAAATGTCATAGAGAAATAAATATTTTTAACGAAAACACGTTGCTCAATTAATGGCACCCCTAGAAACATCTTATATACAGAACCTAACAGAAGCATTTTCCTATCTAATTTCAACTTATTTAAGTTAATCAGAGTATCTGTGAATTTTCAGAATTTCAGAATTTCTTTTTCACTAAGGTATGAAAATAAAGTGACAGAGAGGCTAAATCCTCTAGTCATTTTTCAACATCAGAAAGACAACAGAATACACCCAATTCAAATAAAATGACATTTATAAGTCAGGGAATGTCTATACAAACTAGGTACTTTGTTGAAAATGCCTATAGTTACAGTTAAAACAATGATTAAATGGTTCTAATCAACTGAAAATGTGACAAACATGCTTGGACAAAGACCCAAGGTTATCTTGCCCCCACGTACAGTATGGAGGATGGCAATATAGGCAAAACATTCCATAAGAACCACTATTGGAGAGTTACTGACAAAGGTGTCATCTTGGGGTCATCAAGTCCCCCCCAAAATCTTCAAAAATGACCTCATTGCTAATAGCTTATTTAGATGGCATGCTAGGTAACAGCCTGTCCAGTCATTTAATTACCAATGTAAACGGCAGGAGTTCCTAAATGGTACAGTGTCTTTGTCTGGAAGTGTGGTCTATTGTCAGATGAAATGAAAATTGCGCTCTTTGGCAAAAAACATGTTAGGTGTGTTTGGCATATATAGAAAAATGACAATACTGAAAAGAATCCCATACCTAATGAGAATTATGGTGGAAGCGCTGTGCTATTGTGGGGCTATTTTTATTCCCAAAGGCCTTGGCAATCTAATTAAGGTGCATGGTATCCTGAACAAGAAAAACCTGAACATTTTCAAAGGAAATCTGTCAATCTCTGACAAGACACTAAAAGTTGGTCATAATTGGATCATTCATCAGGTCAATGAACCAAAACAATCGTCCGGATCAAAACAAATATGGTTTACTGAACACAAAATCAAGCTTCGGCCATTGCCATCTCAGTCCCCTGATCTAAACTCCATAGAGCCAATAATTGTGAGCAACATGTTTTTGTTAAAAATATTTATTTCATGAGATTTTCCTTTTTCTCAAAATAAATTTGCTTTCCTTCAAGGTTGGATTTTTTCATTGTGAGAATACAATAAATCACCAACAGATTATTTTTTATACCCATTTTTAATCAACTTTAGCTAAAATGACTCCTATTGTGTCTAGAAGAGACATGCGTTCTTGAGTATCCAGCTATTTAATGAGTTCAGTATTATATATTCACAAACACTAGATGTGGTGGACATTACTTTATTCTGAGATGCATCGACAGCCCCTCAAAACAATTCCAAACAGACATAAAGAGCGTATAGAGCAGATCCATAGTTTATTTGTCAAATTAACCAGTAAAACAGTATCAGGGGATGGAATATATAACATTCACACAACTTCTGTGATAGCTCATATTTCTAAAAGAAATCTGTGAAACAGTAGCCTGACAAACAATAAGCAGCATTTTAATGCCTCAGTCAAGAGAGGCTCATTGACATCCAACTTCTGTCATTATTCATATTTGTGGAGAGAATGTGCAGGACTGAACGGTGGTCACATTTTATATCGCTAGTTTTAACATTTGTGGGTCATTTTAAGCAAGGCATTAGGTAAATATGATGGCAGCTCCATCTCTAGAAGTCTGCAACCTGGGTGTCATCTTGGACTCCACCCTTTCATTCGTCACATATCAAACACGTCACCAAATCTGCCTTCTACCACCTCAAAAACATCAAGACTCTTGACCCTCACTCTCAGACTTAACCACCAAACTGGAGTCATGAAACAAGGAAAGACAAGGAAAGACAATGTTGGATAAGAACATTTGGCCTTTATTGAATTCAAGATGAGAAAGGCCAAGTGCAGGAAATGACGGGAAGAGTTCCATTAAGCATTAGCATTCTGAGCCGTCACTTCAGTCATCAGGGGAGTCTGCAGGGATAAAAAGCAGCCTTTTACTTACAATACAATAAGCCATTGCTTCAACCTCGGGCTGGTTAACTCCCAGACATTTTGTTGGGACTACTGGTTAAGTTTATGAGCAAAACTAGACTGAAATATGAACCAGGCCAGCCCACAATGTTCCATTTCGGCACCCTTGCTCTAAAAGGTTAAAGCCAAAGTGACTCCTTGTACAGCATGTTGGGCCAACATGAACTGCCCATTTGTGAGCAAGTCCACAACATGCTATCGCTCCAATATGGGGCTGGATAATGACCACACGTTTGACTACTGGCACTGATTTTAAAAGCTGCTGGGATAAAAATGAACCACAACCAAGCCAGCCCACAGCACTCAGTTTCTGTACCATTGCTCTAAAAGTGGCCAAGACTCCTTATGTTGTGTGGAGTAGTAGCTAACGTGAACTGCACCTTCCCATTGGTCTTCCAATTCTAGTCAAAAGCTCTGCACATTTCAGCAACAGAATCATGGAAAAGCAGTAGAAATGACTCAAAAGCAGATTCTAGTGCAGAGTGCCAGGTCTAACATCTGATCAAGATTGACGAGTCTGGAATTTCAATACTATTACATCTAAATCTTTACACAACAGGAAACACAACAAAAAGCCAAACAATTACCCTGGATGGTGGTCCCATCTTGAGCAGAGGTAGTCCCATTTTGCAGATTCATTACAGTGGTTAACACAGCATCCTCACTTGGATAATCTTGGGATTCCACATGAGGAAACCGGGACAAAAAAAATAGGATCCAATTTTAGAACCAAACTATGGGGATCATAAAAGCCAGCTTAATCCCACTAAGAGCAGTTGTAAACAAGACACGGCCACTTCCTGCGCTTCACATATCAAACCTTACCAGTTCCTACACTGTGGGCTGAAGTGGTCTGGTTTTGGGCAATCTCAGCATCTTCACTTGGTCCATCTGCCAGCAGCAGCAGCCAGCAGCCAGACCAATGGATACCTTGTCTTAGCTGAATTACTGAAGCTAAGCAGGTGTGGGCCTGGTTAGTACTTGGATGGGAGACCTCCTTGGAAAACTAGGTTGCTGCTGGAAGTGGTGCTGGTGGGTGGCCAGTAGGTGGCACTCTTCCCTCTGGCCAAAAAAGATCGATCCCAATGCCCCAGTGCTGTGACGGGGACACTGCACTGTAGGAGATGCCGTCCTTCGGATGAGACGTTAAACCGAGGTCCTGACTCCCTGTGGTCATTAAAGATCCCATGGCACTTATCGTAAAGAGTAGGGGGTTCCCCGGTGTCCTGGCTAAACTCCCAACCTAGCTCATTCAATCTGGCCCCCTAATCATCCCCCACTGTAATTGGCTCATTCACTCCCTCACTCTCCACCTCAAGCTGGTGTGTGGTGAGCGTTCTGGCACATAATGGCTGCCGTGCATCACCCAGGTGGGTGCTACACATTGGTGGTGGTTACTAGTGAGGTCCCCCCATCCATGTGTTGTAAAGCGACCTTGGGTACCATGAAAGGCGCTATATAAGGTATTATTATTATTATTATTATTATTATTATCATTATTATTATTATTATCATTATCATCATCATCTGGTGACTCTACACAAACAAAGCCACATAATTGGAGAACCAAGTAAACCAAGTTGAGATTTGTTTAGAAACACCCTCTACAGGTTAACAAAAAAAATCTGCTTTCTACAGGAGACAATGCACAAGAAGTCTCGTCAATTAACTCATCTACTTGCTGAGGAGATGTGGCAATTAAAATCAGTTGGTTTGGAAAAAGATTGGATCTGTGGTGGGACAGAGGAGACCACCTTTGCATTGACAATGTTGCCCAAGCAGAGTCAGTGGACAGTGGACTTCCCTCAGCATTTGAGAGCAGAGTTGATATTCACTGGCCGTTTTAATATACTAGCCAATGTTTGACAAAACTCAAAGCACAGATTCCCTTACGAGTTACTCCACCTGTAGCAGATGACGTAGTCTGGTTTTGGGGACTTGGGGTTGCAGTTACATCATCTTCACTAGCCCCATCTTTTGGTTTCCACATAAGAGGAAGACAAAGGGAAGCCAAGTCTCAAGACTAACACACAATAAATCAGACTTGCAGAAACTCTTTACCAGTAACATCAGGTTGCGTAGAAGCGGTCTGATTGTGGGGATTGGGTGCTGGAGTGCCTGCTTGGACATCTTCACTTGCACCACCTTGGGCTCCATTTAAGGTTAGACATTTAAAGACAACACAACCACCTTGTAAGAAAATAAGAGCATTACATTAAAGACCTCACCCTTAGCTTCAGTTTGGGTCTGGTTGTTGGGATTTGGTGTTGTTGAAACATCAACCTCAATGGCCTCTCTTTTCATGACACCCCTCTTTGGAAGACAGAAGACTGCTCAAAAGAAGAGCAGAAGAAATGATTTAAATCAGGATTTTAAAACATAATTAAACCGGCAAAAAGATGCTTAAAGCACATACCATTACTGAAACTGGCAATGAGAACCAAAACAACAAGTTTCGCCATTAGTGCCATGTTGAATCACCAAAATCACTAGGAACGGTGAGTTCAAGCAGCCATTATGGAGGCTTATAAAGACACAACACACTCGTTCTTAATTCAATGATAATTAGAATCACATGAGTTCCAGGTGTGTATCGTTTATGGATTCATGGGGCCTGGCCTAACAATAATGAGGAAGGCGTATGCCGCAGGTGACAAAAGCTTCAGAAAAGATGTTTGGAATGAAGGCGGTAGGCTACACTTTTGGGCTGAGGAAAAAACGCATGTTAATACTGCATAGTAGCAACAGGTTAAGGTTACTGCGGAATAATGATAATGTTACTATGGAAACATTCACGGAAGGAACACTTAGAACTTTGATAAAGTCGGATTGACTAAAACCCCCCTTAGCTGTTGTAAAATCAGTGTAACCTACAGACTCAAGTGGCTTATTGGTTTTCTAAAAAGGTTACATCTATCTGGCAAGATTTCTTAAAACTAGATGTACCACATAGCGGTACAAAATATGAGCGCCGCTCAGTTCTGCACATTCTGTCCGCAAAAAATAAATCACGCTTGTCAATTTGTCTCCACAATATTTATAGAAGCACATACACGCATGCAGGCACACACACACGCACACACACACACACATATATAAACACACACAAACAGATACTCACACGCACACACACACACACACAGAAACACACACACACAAGCACAGATACTCACATGCACGCACACACACACGTGCACGCACACACATAAACACAGACACACACACATAAAGACACATGCAAGCACACACACACACGCACACACACACACACCCCATTACCCCCACACACACACTCACAAGTGAACAAACACACACACACACACACACACACACACACACACACACACACACACACACACAGAAGGCTTATACTGTACAGTACACAAAAGCAAACACATACGTACAGTACCCTCCAGAATTATTGGCAACTCGGGTAAAGTGGACTAAAAAGAGGTATAAAAAACTAATATTTTGATGATTCATTGTTCTCTCACAATGAAAACAATGAGGAAAAATCCACCCTTGAAGGAAAGATAATTTATTCTGAGAAAAAGGAAAATGTCATAGAGAAATAAATATTTTTAACGAAAACACGTTGCTCAATTATTGGCACCCCTAGAAACATCTTATATACAGAACCTAACAGAAGCATTTTCCTATCTAATTTCAATTTATTTAAGTTAATCAGAGTATCTGTGAATTTTCAGAAGTAGTTCATGACTTTCTTCTTCACTAAGGTATGAAAATAAAGTGACACAGAGGCTAAATCCTCTAGTCATTTTTCAACATCAGAAAGACAACAGAATACACTCAATTCAAATAAAATGACATTTCTAAGTCAGGGAATGTCTATACAAACTAGGTACTTTGTTGAAAATGCCTATAGTTACAGTTAAAACAATGATTAAATGGTTCTAATCAACTGAAAATGTGACAAACATGCTTGGACAAAGACCCAAGGTTATCTTGCCCCCACGTACAGTATGGAGGATGGCAATATAGGCAAAACATTCCATAAGAACCACTATTGGAGAGTTACTGACAAAGGTGTCATCTTGGGGTCATCAAGTCCCCCCCAAAATCTTCAAAAATGACCTCATTGCTAATAGCTTATTTAGATGGCATGCTAGGTAACAGCCTGTCCAGTCATTTAATTACCAATGTAAACGGCAGGAGTTCCTAAATGGTACAGTGTCTTTGTCTGGAAGTGTGGTCTATTGTCAGATGAAATGAAAATTGCGCTCTTTGGCAAAAAACATGTTAGGTGTGTTTGGCATATATAGAAAAATGACAATACTGAAAAGAATCCCATACCTAATGAGAATTATGGTGGAAGCGCTGTGCTATTGTGGGGCTATTTTTATTCCCAAAGGCCTTGGCAATCTAATTAAGGTGCATGGTAACCTGAACAACAAGAAAAACCTGAACATTTTCAAAGGAAATCTGTCAATCTCTGACAAGACACTAAAAGTTGGTCATAATTGGATCATTCATCAGGTCAATGAACCAAAACAATCGTCCGGATCAAAACAAATATGGTTTACTGAACACAAAATCAAGCTTCGGCCATTGCCATCTCAGTCCCCTGATCTAAACTCCATAGAGCCAATAATTGTGAGCAACATGTTTTTGTTAAAAATATTTATTTATTTCATGAGATTTTCCTTTTTCTCAAAATAAATTTGCTTTCCTTCAAGGTTGGATTTTTTCATTGTGAGAATACAATAAATCACCAACAGATTATTTTTTATACCCATTTTTAATCAACTTTAGCTAAAATGACTCCTATTGTGTCTAGAAGAGACATGCGTTCTTGAGTATCCAGCTATTTAATGAGTTCAGTATTATATATTCACAAACACTAGATGTGGTGGACATTACTTTATTCTGAGATGCATCGACAGCCCCTCAAAACAATTCCAAACAGACATAAAGAGCGTATAGAGCAGATCCATAGATTATTTGTCAAATTAACCAGTAAAACAGTATCAGGGGATGGAATATATAACATTCACACAACTTCTGTGATAGCTCATATTTCTAAAAGAAATCTGTGAAACAGTAGCCTGACAAACAATAAGCAGCATTTTAATGCCTCAGTCAAGAGAGGCTCATTGACATCCAACTTCTGTCATTATTCATATTTGTGGAGAGAATGTGCAGGACTGAACGGTGGTCACATTTTATATCGCTAGTTTTAACATTTGTGGGTCATTTTAAGCAAGGCATTAGGTAAATATGATGGCAGCTCCATCTCTAGAAGTCTGCAACCTGGGTGTCATCTTGGACTCCACCCTTTCATTCGTCACATATCAAACACGTCACCAAATCTGCCTTCTACCACCTCAAAAACATCAAGACTCTTGACCCTCACTCTCAGACTTAACCACCAAACTGGAGTCATGAAACAAGGAAAGACAAGGAAAGACAATGTTGGATAAGAACATTTGGCCTTTATTGAATTCAAGATGAGAAAGGCCAAGTGCAGGAAATGACGGGAAGAGTTCCATTAAGCATTAGCATTCTGAGCCGTCACTTCAGTCATCAGGGGAGTCTGCAGGGATAAAAAGCAGCCTTTTACTTACAATACAATAAGCCATTGCTTCAACCTCGGGCTGGTTAACTCCCAGACATTTTGTTGGGACTACTGGTTAAGTTTATGAGCAAAACTAGACTGAAATATGAACCAGGCCAGCCCACAATGTTCCATTTCGGCACCCTTGCTCTAAAAGGTTAAAGCCAAAGTGACTCCTTGTACAGCATGTTGGGCCAACATGAACTGCCCATTTGTGAGCAAGTCCACAACATGCTATCGCTCCAATATGGGGCTGGATAATGACCACACGTTTGACTACTGGCACTGATTTTAAAAGCTGCTGGGATAAAAATGAACCACAACCAAGCCAGCCCACAGCACTCAGTTTCTGTACCATTGCTCTAAAAGTGGCCAAGACTCCTTATGTTGTGTGGAGTAGTAGCTAACGTGAACTGCACCTTCCCATTGGTCTTCCAATTCTAGTCAAAAGCTCTGCACATTTCAGCAACAGAATCATGGAAAAGCAGTAGAAATGACTCAAAAGCAGATTCTAGTGCAGAGTGCCAGGTCTAACATCTGATCAAGATTGACGAGTCTGGAATTTCAATACTATTACATCTAAATCTTTACACAACAGGAAACACAACAAAAAGCCAAACAATTACCCTGGATGGTGGTCCCATCTTGAGCAGAGGTAGTCCCATTTTGCAGATTCATTACGGTGGTTAACACAGCATCCTCACTTGGATAATCTTGGGATTCCACATGAGGAAACCGGGACAAAAAAATAGGATCCAATTTTAGAACCAAACTATGGGGATCATAAAAGCCAGCTTAATCCCACTAAGAGCAGTTGTAAACAAGACACGGCCACTTCCTGCGCTTCACATATCAAACCTTACCAGTTCCTACACTGTGGGCTGAAGTGGTCTGGTTTTGGGCAATCTCAGCATCTTCACTTGGTCCATCTGCCAGCAGCAGCAGCCAGCAGCCAGACCAATGGATACCTTGTGGTGTGGGCCTGGTTAGTACTTGGATGGGAGACCTCCTTGGAAAACTAGGTTGCTGTTGGAAGTGGTGCTGGTGGGTGGCCAGTAGGTGGCACTCTTCCCTCTGGCCAAAAAAGATCGATCCCAATGCCCCAGTGCTGTGACGGGGACACTGCACTGTAGGAGATGCCGTCCTTCGGATGAGACGTTAAACCGAGGTCCTGACTCCCTGTGGTCATTAAAGATCCCATGGCACTTATCGTAAAGAGTAGGGGGTTCCCCGGTGTCCTGGCTAAACTCCCAACCTAGCTCATTCAATCTGGCCCCCTAATCATCCCCCACTGTAATTGGCTCATTCACTCCCTCACTCTCCACCTCAAGCTGGTGTGTGGTGAGCGTTCTGGCACATAATGGCTGCCGTGCATCACCCAGGTGGGTGCTACACATTGGTGGTGGTTACTAGTGAGGTCCCCCCATCCATGTGTTGTAAAGCGACCTTGGGTACCATGAAAGGCGCTATATAAGGTATTATTATTATTATTATTATTATTATTATCATCATTATTATTATTATTATCATTATCATCATCATCTGGTGACTCTACACAAACAAAGCCACATAATTGGAGAACCAAGTAAACCAAGTTGAGATTTGTTTAGAAACACCCTCTACAGGTTAACAAAAAAAATCTGCTTTCTACAGGAGACAATGCACAAGAAGTCTCGTCAATTAACTCATCTACTTGCTGAGGAGATGTGGCAATTAAAATCAGTTGGTTTGGAAAAAGATTGGATCTGTGGTGGGACAGAGGAGACCACCTTTGCATTGACAATGTTGCCCAAGCAGAGTCAGTGGACAGTGGACTTCCCTCAGCATTTGAGAGCAGAGTTGATATTCACTGGCCGTTTTAATATACTAGCCAATGTTTGACAAAACTCAAAGCACAGATTCCCTTACGAGTTACTCCACCTGTAGCAGATGACGTAGTCTGGTTTTGGGGACTTGGGGTTGCAGTTACATCATCTTCACTAGCCCCATCTTTTGGTTTCCACATAAGAGGAAGACAAAGGGAAGCCAAGTCTCAAGACTAACACACAATAAATCAGACTTGCAGAAACTCTTTACCAGTAACATCAGGTTGCGTAGAAGCGGTCTGATTGTGGGGATTGGGTGCTGGAGTGCCTGCTTGGACATCTTCACTTGCACCACCTTGGGCTCCATTTAAGGTTAGACATTTAAAGACAACACAACCACCTTGTAAGAAAATAAGAGCATTACATTAAAGACCTCACCCTTAGCTTCAGTTTGGGTCTGGTTGTTGGGATTTGGTGTTGTTGAAACATCAACCTCAATGGCCACTCTTTTCATGACACCCCTCTTTGGAAGACAGAAGACTGCTCAAAAGAAGAGCAGAAGAAATTATTTAAATCAGGATTTTAAAACATAATTAAACCGGCAAAAAGATGCTTAAAGCACATACCATTACTGAAACTGGCAATGAGAACCAAAACAACAAGTTTCGCCATTAGTGCCATGTTGAATCACCAAAATCACTAGGAACGGTGAGTTCAAGCAGCCATTATGGAGGCTTATAAAGACACAACACACTCGTTCTTAATTCAATGATAATTAGAATCACATGAGTTCCAGGTGTGTATCGTTTATGGATTCATGGGGCCTGGCCTAACAATAATGAGGAAGGCGTATCCCGCAGGTGACAAAAGCTTCAGAAAAGATGTTTGGAATGAAGGCGGTAGGCTACACTTTTGGGCTGAGGAAAAAACGCATGTTAATACTGCATAGTAGCAACAGGTTAAGGTTACTGCGGAATAATGATAATGTTACTATGGAAACATTCACGGAAGGAACACTTAGAACTTTGATAAAGTCGGATTGACTAAAACCCCCCTTAGCTGTTGTAAAATCAGTGTAACCTACAGACTCAAGTGGCTTATTGGTTTTCTAAAAAGGTTACATCTATCTGGCAAGATTTCTTAAAACTAGATGTACCACATAGCGGTACAAAATATGAGCGCCGCTCAGTTCTGCACATTCTGTCCGCAAAAAATAAATCACGCTTGTCAATTTGTCTCCACAATATTTATAGAAGCACATACACGCATGCAGGCACACACACACGCACACACACACACACATATATAAACACACACAAACAGATACTCACACGCACACACACACACACACAGAAACACACACACACAAGCACAGATACTCACATGCACGCACACACACACGTGCACGCACACACATAAACACAGACACACACACATAAAGACACATGCAAGCACACACACACACGCACACACACACACACCCCATTACCCCCACACACACACTCACAAGTGAACAAACACACACACACACACACACACACACACACACACACACACACACACACACACAGAAGGCTTATACTGTACAGTACACAAAAGCAAACACATACGTACAGTACCCTCCAGAATTATTGGCAACTCGGGTAAAGTGGACTAAAAAGAGGTATAAAAAACTAATATTTTGATGATTCATTGTTCTCTCACAATGAAAACAATGAGGAAAAATCCACCCTTGAAGGAAAGACAATTTATTCTGAGAAAAAGGAAAATGTCATAGAGAAATAAATATTTTTAACGAAAACACGTTGCTCAATTATTGGCACCCCTAGAAACATCTTATATACAGAACCTAACAGAAGCATTTTCCTATCTAATTTCAATTTATTTAAGTTAATCAGAGTATCTGTGAATTTTCAGAAGTAGTTCATGACTTTCTTCTTCACTAAGGTATGAAAATAAAGTGACACAGAGGCTAAATCCTCTAGTCATTTTTCAACATCAGAAAGACAACAGAATACACTCAATTCAAATAAAATGACATTTATAAGTCAGGGAATGTCTATACAAACTAGGTACTTTGTTGAAAATGCCTATAGTTACAGTTAAAACAATGATTAAATGGTTCTAATCAACTGAAAATGTGACAAACATGCTTGGACAAAGACCCAAGGTTATCTTGCCCCCACGTACAGTATGGAGGATGGCAATATAGGCAAAACATTCCATAAGAACCACTATTGGAGAGTTACTGACAAAGGTGTCATCTTGGGGTCATCAAGTCCCCCCCAAAATCTTCAAAAATGACCTCATTGCTAATAGCTTATTTAGATGGCATGCTAGGTAACAGCCTGTCCAGTCATTTAATTACCAATGTAAACGGCAGGAGTTCCTAAATGGTACAGTGTCTTTGTCTGGAAGTGTGGTCTATTGTCAGATGAAATGAAAATTGCGCTCTTTGGCAAAAAACATGTTAGGTGTGTTTGGCATATATAGAAAAATGACAATACTGAAAAGAATCCCATACCTAATGAGAATTATGGTGGAAGCGCTGTGCTATTGTGGGGCTATTTTTATTCCCAAAGGCCTTGGCAATCTAATTAAGGTGCATGGTATCCTGAACAACAAGAAAAACCTGAACATTTTCAAAGGAAATCTGTCAATCTCTGACAAGACACTAAAAGTTGGTCATAATTGGATCATTCATCAGGTCAATGAACCAAAACAATCGTCCGGATCAAAACAAATATGGTTTACTGAACACAAAATCAAGCGTCGGCCATTGCCATCTCAGTCCCCTGATCTAAACTCCATAGAGCCAATAATTGTGAGCAACATGTTTTTGTTAAAAATATTTATTTATTTCATGAGATTTTCCTTTTTCTCAAAATAAATTTGCTTTCCTTCAAGGTTGGATTTTTTCATTGTGAGAATACAATAAATCACCAACAGATTATTTTTTATACCCATTTTTAATCAACTTTAGCTAAAATGACTCCTATTGTGTCTAGAAGAGACATGCGTTCTTGAGTATCCAGCTATTTAATGAGTTCAGTATTATATATTCACAAACACTAGATGTGGTGGACATTACTTTATTCTGAGATGCATCGACAGCCCCTCAAAACAATTCCAAACAGACATAAAGAGCGTATAGAGCAGATCCATAGATTATTTGTCAAATTAACCAGTAAAACAGTATCAGGGGATGGAATATATAACATTCACACAACTTCTGTGATAGCTCATATTTCTAAAAGAAATCTGTGAAACAGTAGCCTGACAAACAATAAGCAGCATTTTAATGCCTCAGTCAAGAGAGGCTCATTGACATCCAACTTCTGTCATTATTCATATTTGTGGAGAGAATGTGCAGGACTGAACGGTGGTCACATTTTATATCGCTAGTTTTAACATTTGTGGGTCATTTTAAGCAAGGCATTAGGTAAATATGATGGCAGCTCCATCTCTAGAAGTCTGCAACCTGGGTGTCATCTTGGACTCCACCCTTTCATTCGTCACATATCAAACACGTCACCAAATCTGCCTTCTACCACCTCAAAAACATCAAGACTCTTGACCCTCACTCTCAGACTTAACCACCAAACTGGAGTCATGAAACAAGGAAAGACAAGGAAAGACAATGTTGGATAAGAACATTTGGCCTTTATTGAATTCAAGATGAGAAAGGCCAAGTGCAGGAAATGACGGGAAGAGTTCCATTAAGCATTAGCATTCTGAGCCGTCACTTCAGTCATCAGGGGAGTCTGCAGGGATAAAAAGCAGCCTTTTACTTACAATACAATAAGCCATTGCTTCAACCTCGGGCTGGTTAACTCCCAGACATTTTGTTGGGACTACTGGTTAAGTTTATGAGCAAAACTAGACTGAAATATGAACCAGGCCAGCCCACAATGTTCCATTTCGGCACCCTTGCTCTAAAAGGTTAAAGCCAAAGTGACTCCTTGTACAGCATGTTGGGCCAACATGAACTGCCCATTTGTGAGCAAGTCCACAACATGCTATCGCTCCAATATGGGGCTGGATAATGACCACACGTTTGACTACTGGCACTGATTTTAAAAGCTGCTGGGATAAAAATGAACCACAACCAAGCCAGCCCACAGCACTCAGTTTCTGTACCATTGCTCTAAAAGTGGCCAAGACTCCTTATGTTGTGTGGAGTAGTAGCTAACGTGAACTGCACCTTCCCATTGGTCTTCCAATTCTAGTCAAAAGCTCTGCACATTTCAGCAACAGAATCATGGAAAAGCAGTAGAAATGACTCAAAAGCAGATTCTAGTGCAGAGTGCCAGGTCTAACATCTGATCAAGATTGACGAGTCTGGAATTTCAATACTATTACATCTAAATCTTTACACAACAGGAAACACAACAAAAAGCCAAACAATTACCCTGGATGGTGGTCCCATCTTGAGCAGAGGTAGTCCCATTTTGCAGATTCATTACGGTGGTTAACACAGCATCCTCACTTGGATAATCTTGGGATTCCACATGAGGAAACCGGGAAAAAAAATAGGATCCAATTTTAGAACCAAACTATGGGGATCATAAAAGCCAGCTTAATCCCACTAAGAGCAGTTGTAAACAAGACACGGCCACTTCCTGCGCTTCACATATCAAACCTTACCAGTTCCTACACTGTGGGCTGAAGTGGTCTGGTTTTGGGCAATCTCAGCATCTTCACTTGGTCCATCTGCCAGCAGCAGCAGCCAGCAGCCAGACCAATGGATACCTTGTCTTAGCTGAATTACTGAAGCTAAGCAGGTGTGGGCCTGGTTAGTACTTGGATGGGAGACCTCCTTGGAAAACTAGGTTGCTGCTGGAAGTGGTGCTGGTGGGTGGCCAGTAGGTGGCACTCTTCCCTCTGGCCAAAAAAGATCGATCCCAATGCCCCAGTGCTGTGACGGGGACACTGCACTGTAGGAGATGCCGTCCTTCGGATGAGACGTTAAACCGAGGTCCTGACTCCCTGTGGTCATTAAAGATCCCATGGCACTTATCGTAAAGAGTAGGGGGTTACCCGGTGTCCTGGCTAAACTCCCAACCTAGCTCATTCAATCTGGCCCCCTAATCATCCCCCACTGTAATTGGCTCATTCACTCCCTCACTCTCCACCTCAAGCTGGTGTGTGGTGAGCGTTCTGGCACATAATGGCTGCCGTGCATCACCCAGGTGGGTGCTACACATTGGTGGTGGTTACTAGTGAGGTCCCCCCATCCATGTGTTGTAAAGCGACCTTGGGTACCATGAAAGGCGCTATATAAGGTATTATTATTATTATTATTATTATCATTATCATCATCATCTGGTGACTCTACACAAACAAAGCCACATAATTGGAGAACCAAGTAAACCAAGTTGAGATTTGTTTAGAAACACCCTCTACAGGTTAACAAAAAAAATCTGCTTTCTACAGGAGACAATGCACAAGAAGTCTCGTCAATTAACTCATCTACTTGCTGAGGAGATGTGGCAATTAAAATCAGTTGGTTTGGAAAAAGATTGGATCTGTGGTGGGACAGAGGAGACCACCTTTGCATTGACAATGTTGCCCAAGCAGAGTCAGTGGACAGTGGACTTCCCTCAGCATTTGAGAGCAGAGTTGATATTCACTGGCCGTTTTAATATACTAGCCAATGTTTGACAAAACTCAAAGCACAGATTCCCTTACGAGTTACTCCACCTGTAGCAGATGACGTAGTCTGGTTTTGGGGACTTGGGGTTGCAGTTACATCATCTTCACTAGCCCCATCTTTTGGTTTCCACATAAGAGGAAGACAAAGGGAAGCCAAGTCTCAAGACTAACACACAATAAATCAGACTTGCAGAAACTCTTTACCAGTAACATCAGGTTGCGTAGAAGCGGTCTGATTGTGGGGATTGGGTGCTGGAGTGCCTGCTTGGACATCTTCACTTGCACCACCTTGGGCTCCATTTAAGGTTAGACATTTAAAGACAACACAACCACCTTGTAAGAAAATAAGAGCATTACATTAAAGACCTCACCCTTAGCTTCAGTTTGGGTCTGGTTGTTGGGATTTGGTGTTGTTGAAACATCAATCTCAATGGCCTCTCTTTTCATGACACCCCTCTTTGGAAGACAGAAGACTGCTCAAAAGAAGAGCAGAAGAAATTATTTAAATCAGGATTTTAAAACATAATTAAACCGGCAAAAAGATGCTTAAAGCACATACCATTACTGAAACTGGCAATGAGAACCAAAACAACAAGTTTCGCCATTAGTGCCATGTTGAATCACCAAAATCACTAGGAACGGTGAGTTCAAGCAGCCATTATGGAGGCTTATAAAGACACAACACACTCGTTCTTAATTCAATGATAATTAGAATCACATGAGTTCCAGGTGTGTATCGTTTATGGATTCATGGGGCCTGGCCTAACAATAATGAGGAAGGCGTATGCCGCAGGTGACAAAAGCTTCAGAAAAGATGTTTGGAATGAAGGCGGTAGGCTACACTTTTGGGCTGAGGAAAAAACGCATGTTAATACTGCATAGTAGCAACAGGTTAAGGTTACTGCGGAATAATGATAATGTTACTATGGAAACATTCACGGAAGGAACACTTAGAACTTTGATAAAGTCGGATTGACTAAAACCCCCCTTAGCTGTTGTAAAATCAGTGTAACCTACAGACTCAAGTGGCTTATTGGTTTTCTAAAAAGGTTACATCTATCTGGCAAGATTTCTTAAAACTAGATGTACCACATAGCGGTACAAAATATGAGCGCCGCTCAGTTCTGCACATTCTGTCCGCAAAAAATAAATCACGCTTGTCAATTTGTCTCCACAATATTTATAGAAGCACATACACGCATGCAGGCACACACACACGCACACACACACACACATATATAAACACACACAAACAGATACTCACACGCACACACACACACACACAGAAACACACACACACAAGCACAGATACTCACATGCACGCACACACACACGTGCACGCACACACATAAACACAGACACACACACATAAAGACACATGCAAGCACACACACACACGCACACACACACACACCCCATTACCCCCACACACACACTCACAAGTGAACAAACACACACACACACACACACACACACACACACACACACACACACACACACACACACACAGACACACACAGAAGGCTTATACTGTACAGTACACAAAAGCAAACACATACGTACAGTACCCTCCAGAATTATTGGCAACTCGGGTAAAGTGGACTAAAAAGAGGTATAAAAAACTAATATTTTGATGATTCATTGTTCTCTCACAATGAAAACAATGAGGAAAAATCCACCCTTGAAGGAAAGACAATTTATTCTGAGAAAAAGGAAAATGTCATAGAGAAATAAATATTTTTAACGAAAACACGTTGCTCAATTATTGGCACCCCTAGAAACATCTTATATACAGAACCTAACAGAAGCATTTTCCTATCTAATTTCAATTTATTTAAGTTAATCAGAGTATCTGTGAATTTTCAGAAGTAGTTCATGACTTTCTTCTTCACTAAGGTATGAAAATAAAGTGACACAGAGGCTAAATCCTCTAGTCATTTTTCAACATCAGAAAGACAACAGAATACACTCAATTCAAATAAAATGACATTTATAAGTCAGGGAATGTCTATACAAACTAGGTACTTTGTTGAAAATGCCTATAGTTACAGTTAAAACAATGATTAAATGGTTCTAATCAACTGAAAATGTGACAAACATGCTTGGACAAAGACCCAAGGTTATCTTGCCCCCACGTACAGTATGGAGGATGGCAATATAGGCAAAACATTCCATAAGAACCACTATTGGAGAGTTACTGACAAAGGTGTCATCTTGGGGTCATCAAGTCCCCCCCAAAATCTTCAAAAATGACCTCATTGCTAATAGCTTATTTAGATGGCATGCTAGGTAACAGCCTGTCCAGTCATTTAATTACCAATGTAAACGGCAGGAGTTCCTAAATGGTACAGTGTCTTTGTCTGGAAGTGTGGTCTATTGTCAGATGAAATGAAAATTGCGCTCTTTGGCAAAAAACATGTTAGGTGTGTTTGGCATATATAGAAAAATGACAATACTGAAAAGAATCCCATACCTAATGAGAATTATGGTGGAAGCGCTGTGCTATTGTGGGGCTATTTTTATTCCCAAAGGCCTTGGCAATCTAATTAAGGTGCATGGTATCCTGAACAACAAGAAAAACCTGAACATTTTCAAAGGAAATCTGTCAATCTCTGACAAGACACTAAAAGTTGGTCATAATTGGATCATTCATCAGGTCAATGAACCAAAACAATCGTCCGGATCAAAACAAATATGGTTTACTGAACACAAAATCAAGCTTCGGCCATTGCCATCTCAGTCCCCTGATCTAAACTCCATAGAGCCAATAATTGTGAGCAACATGTTTTTGTTAAAAATATTTATTTATTTCATGAGATTTTCCTTTTTCTCAAAATAAATTTGCTTTCCTTCAAGGTTGGATTTTTTCATTGTGAGAATACAATAAATCACCAACAGATTATTTTTTATACCCATTTTTAATCAACTTTAGCTAAAATGACTCCTATTGTGTCTAGAAGAGACATGCGTTCTTGAGTATCCAGCTATTTAATGAGTTCAGTATTATATATTCACAAACACTAGATGTGGTGGACATTACTTTATTCTGAGATGCATCGACAGCCCCTCAAAACAATTCCAAACAGACATAAAGAGCGTATAGAGCAGATCCATAGATTATTTGTCAAATTAACCAGTAAAACAGTATCAGGGGATGGAATATATAACATTCACACAACTTCTGTGATAGCTCATATTTCTAAAAGAAATCTGTGAAACAGTAGCCTGACAAACAATAAGCAGCATTTTAATGCCTCAGTCAAGAGAGGCTCATTGACATCCAACTTCTGTCATTATTCATATTTGTGGAGAGAATGTGCAGGACTGAACGGTGGTCACATTTTATATCGCTAGTTTTAACATTTGTGGGTCATTTTAAGCAAGGCATTAGGTAAATATGATGGCAGCTCCATCTCTAGAAGTCTGCAACCTGGGTGTCATCTTGGACTCCACCCTTTCATTCGTCACATATCAAACACGTCACCAAATCTGCCTTCTACCACCTCAAAAACATCAAGACTCTTGACCCTCACTCTCAGACTTAACCACCAAACTGGAGTCATGAAACAAGGAAAGACAAGGAAAGACAATGTTGGATAAGAACATTTGGCCTTTATTGAATTCAAGATGAGAAAGGCCAAGTGCAGGAAATGACGGGAAGAGTTCCATTAAGCATTAGCATTCTGAGCCGTCACTTCAGTCATCAGGGGAGTCTGCAGGGATAAAAAGCAGCCTTTTACTTACAATACAATAAGCCATTGCTTCAACCTCGGGCTGGTTAACTCCCAGACATTTTGTTGGGACTACTGGTTAAGTTTATGAGCAAAACTAGACTGAAATATGAACCAGGCCAGCCCACAATGTTCCATTTCGGCACCCTTGCTCTAAAAGGTTAAAGCCAAAGTGACTCCTTGTACAGCATGTTGGGCCAACATGAACTGCCCATTTGTGAGCAAGTCCACAACATGCTATCGCTCCAATATGGGGCTGGATAATGACCACACGTTTGACTACTGGCACTGATTTTAAAAGCTGCTGGGATAAAAATGAACCACAACCAAGCCAGCCCACAGCACTCAGTTTCTGTACCATTGCTCTAAAAGTGGCCAAGACTCCTTATGTTGTGTGGAGTAGTAGCTAACGTGAACTGCACCTTCCCATTGGTCTTCCAATTCTAGTCAAAAGCTCTGCACATTTCAGCAACAGAATCATGGAAAAGCAGTAGAAATGACTCAAAAGCAGATTCTAGTGCAGAGTGCCAGGTCTAACATCTGATCAAGATTGACGAGTCTGGAATTTCAATACTATTACATCTAAATCTTTACACAACAGGAAACACAACAAAAAGCCAAACAATTACCCTGGATGGTGGTCCCATCTTGAGCAGAGGTAGTCCCATTTTGCAGATTCATTACGGTGGTTAACACAGCATCCTCACTTGGATAATCTTGGGATTCCACATGAGGAAACCGGGAAAAAAAAATAGGATCCAATTTTAGAACCAAACTATGGGGATCATAAAAGCCAGCTTAATCCCACTAAGAGCAGTTGTAAACAAGACACGGCCACTTCCTGCGCTTCACATATCAAACCTTACCAGTTCCTACACTGTGGGCTGAAGTGGTCTGGTTTTGGGCAATCTCAGCATCTTCACTTGGTCCATCTGCCAGCAGCAGCAGCCAGCAGCCAGACCAATGGATACCTTGTCTTAGCTGAATTACTGAAGCTAAGCAGGTGTGGGCCTGGTTAGTACTTGGATGGGAGACCTCCTTGGAAAACTAGGTTGCTGCTGGAAGTGGTGCTGGTGGGTGGCCAGTAGGTGGCACTCTTCCCTCTGGCCAAAAAAGATCGATCCCAATGCCCCAGTGCTGTGACGGGGACACTGCACTGTAGGAGATGCCGTCCTTCGGATGAGACGTTAAACCGAGGTCCTGACTCCCTGTGGTCATTAAAGATCCCATGGCACTTATCGTAAAGAGTAGGGGGTTACCCGGTGTCCTGGCTAAACTCCCAACCTAGCTCATTCAATCTGGCCCCCTAATCATCCCCCACTGTAATTGGCTCATTCACTCCCTCACTCTCCACCTCAAGCTGGTGTGTGGTGAGCGTTCTGGCACATAATGGCTGCCGTGCATCACCCAGGTGGGTGCTACACATTGGTGGTGGTTACTAGTGAGGTCCCCCCATCCATGTGTTGTAAAGCGACCTTGGGTACCATGAAAGGCGCTATATAAGGTATTATTATTATTATTATTATTATTATCATTATCATCATCATCTGGTGACTCTACACAAACAAAGCCACATAATTGGAGAACCAAGTAAACCAAGTTGAGATTTGTTTAGAAACACCCTCTACAGGTTAACAAAAAAAATCCTGCTTTCTACAGGAGACAATGCACAAGAAGTCTCGTCAATTAACTCATCTACTTGCTGAGGAGATGTGGCAATTAAAATCAGTTGGTTTGGAAAAAGATTGGATCTGTGGTGGGACAGAGGAGACCACCTTTGCATTGACAATGTTGCCCAAGCAGAGTCAGTGGACAGTGGACTTCCCTCAGCATTTGAGAGCAGAGTTGATATTCACTGGCCGTTTTAATATACTAGCCAATGTTTGACAAAACTCAAAGCACAGATTCCCTTACGAGTTACTCCACCTGTAGCAGATGACGTAGTCTGGTTTTGAGGACTTGGGGTTGCAGTTACATCATCTTCACTAGCCCCATCTTTTGGTTTCCACATAAGAGGAAGACAAAGGGAAGCCAAGTCTCAAGACTAACACACAATAAATCAGACTTGCAGAAACTCTTTACCAGTAACATCAGGTTGCGTAGAAGCGGTCTGATTGTGGGGATTGGGTGCTGGAGTGCCTGCTTGGACATCTTCACTTGCACCACCTTGGGCTCCATTTAAGGTTAGACATTTAAAGACAACACAACCACCTTGTAAGAAAATAAGAGCATTACATTAAAGACCTCACCCTTAGCTTCAGTTTGGGTCTGGTTGTTGGGATTTGGTGTTGTTGAAACATCAACCTCAATGGCCTCTCTTTTCATGACACCCCTCTTTGGAAGACAGAAGACTGCTCAAAAGAAGAGCAGAAGAAATTATTTAAATCAGGATTTTAAAACATAATTAAACCGGCAAAAAGATGCTTAAAGCACATACCATTACTGAAACTGGCAATGAGAACCAAAACAACAAGTTTCGCCATTAGTGCCATGTTGAATCACCAAAATCACTAGGAACGGTGAGTTCAAGCAGCCATTATGGAGGCTTATAAAGACACAACACACTCGTTCTTAATTCAATGATAATTAGAATCACATGAGTTCCAGGTGTGTATCGTTTATGGATTCATGGGGCCTGGCCTAACAATAATGAGGAAGGCGTATGCCGCAGGTGACAAAAGCTTCAGAAAAGATGTTTGGAATGAAGGCGGTAGGCTACACTTTTGGGCTGAGGAAAAAACGCATGTTAATACTGCATAGTAGCAACAGGTTAAGGTTACTGCGGAATAATGATAATGTTACAATGGAAACATTCACGGAAGGAACACTTAGAACTTTGATAAAGTCGGATTGACTAAAACCCCCCTTAGCTGTTGTAAAATCAGTGTAACCTACAGACTCAAGTGGCTTATTGGTTTTCTAAAAAGGTTACATCTATCTGGCAAGATTTCTTAAAACTAGATGTACCACATAGCGGTACAAAATATGAGCGCCGCTCAGTTCTGCACATTCTGTCCGCAAAAAATAAATCACGCTTGTCAATTTGTCTCCACAATATTTATAGAAGCACATACACGCATGCAGGCACACACACACGCACACACACACACATATATATAAACACACACAAACAGATACTCACACGCACACACACACACACACAGAAACACACACACACAAGCACAGATACTCACATGCACGCACACACACACGTGCACGCACACACATAAACACAGACACACACACATAAAGACACATGCAAGCACACACACACACGCACACACACACACACCCCATTACCCCCACACACACACTCACAAGTGAACAAACACACACACACACACACACACACACACACACACACACACACACACACACACACACACAGACACACACAGAAGGCTTATACTGTACAGTACACAAAAGCAAACACATACGTACAGTACCCTCCAGAATTATTGGCAACTCGGGTAAAGTGGACTAAAAAGAGGTATAAAAAACTAATATTTTGATGATTCATTGTTCTCTCACAATGAAAACAATGAGGAAAAATCCACCCTTGAAGGAAAGACAATTTATTCTGAGAAAAAGGAAAATGTCATAGAGAAATAAATATTTTTAA
Source organism: Alosa pseudoharengus (assembly GCF_046254945.1). NCBI lineage: Eukaryota > Metazoa > Chordata > Actinopteri > Clupeiformes > Clupeidae > Alosa > Alosa pseudoharengus. The sequence goes on from NW_027468859.1 coordinate 5,424,317, forward strand.
CGAAAACACGTTGCTCAATTATTGGCACCCCTAGAAACATCTTATATACAGAACCTAACAGAAGCATTTTCCTATCTAATTTCAATTTATTTAAGTTAATCAGAGTATCTGTGAATTTTCAGAAGTAGTTCATGACTTTCTTCTTCACTAAGGTATGAAAATAAAGTGACACAGAGGCTAAATCCTCTAGTCATTTTTCAACATCAGAAAGACAACAGAATACACTCAATTCAAATAAAATGACATTTATAAGTCAGGGAATGTCTATACAAACTAGGTACTTTGTTGAAAATGCCTATAGTTACAGTTAAAACAATGATTAAATGGTTCTAATCAACTGAAAATGTGACAAACATGCTTGGACAAAGACCCAAGGTTATCTTGCCCCCACGTACAGTATGGAGGATGGCAATATAGGCAAAACATTCCATAAGAACCACTATTGGAGAGTTACTGACAAAGGTGTCATCTTGGGGTCATCAAGTCCCCCCCAAAATCTTCAAAAATGACCTCATTGCTAATAGCTTATTTAGATGGCATGCTAGGTAACAGCCTGTCCAGTCATTTAATTACCAATGTAAACGGCAGGAGTTCCTAAATGGTACAGTGTCTTTGTCTGGAAGTGTGGTCTATTGTCAGATGAAATGAAAATTGCGCTCTTTGGCAAAAAACATGTTAGGTGTGTTTGGCATATATAGAAAAATGACAATACTGAAAAGAATCCCATACCTAATGAGAATTATGGTGGAAGCGCTGTGCTATTGTGGGGCTATTTTTATTCCCAAAGGCCTTGGCAATCTAATTAAGGTGCATGGTATCCTGAACAACAAGAAAAACCTGAACATTTTCAAAGGAAATCTGTCAATCTCTGACAAGACACTAAAAGTTGGTCATAATTGGATCATTCATCAGGTCAATGAACCAAAACAATCGTCCGGATCAAAACAAATATGGTTTACTGAACACAAAATCAAGCTTCGGCCATTGCCATCTCAGTCCCCTGATCTAAACTCCATAGAGCCAATAATTGTGAGCAACATGTTTTTGTTAAAAATATTTATTTCATGAGATTTTCCTTTTTCTCAAAATAAATTTGCTTTCCTTCAAGGTTGGATTTTTTCATTGTGAGAATACAATAAATCACCAACAGATTATTTTTTATACCCATTTTTAATCAACTTTAGCTAAAATGACTCCTATTGTGTCTAGAAGAGACATGCGTTCTTGAGTATCCAGCTATTTAATGAGTTCAGTATTATATATTCACAAACACTAGATGTGGTGGACATTACTTTATTCTGAGATGCATCGACAGCCCCTTAAAACAATTCCAAACAGACATAAAGAGCGTATAGAGCAGATCCATAGATTATTTGTCAAATTAACCAGTAAAACAGTATCAGGGGATGGAATATATAACATTCACACAACTTCTGTGATAGCTCATATTTCTAAAAGAAATCTGTGAAACAGTAGCCTGACAAACAATAAGCAGCATTTTAATGCCTCAGTCAAGAGAGGCTCATTGACATCCAACTTCTGTCATTATTCATATTTGTGGAGAGAATGTGCAGGACTGAACGGTGGTCACATTTTATATCGCTAGTTTTAACATTTGTGGGTCATTTTAAGCAAGGCATTAGGTAAATATGATGGCAGCTCCATCTCTAGAAGTCTGCAACCTGGGTGTCATCTTGGACTCCACCCTTTCATTCGTCACATATCAAACACGTCACCAAATCTGCCTTCTACCACCTCAAAAACATCAAGACTCTTGACCCTCACTCTCAGACTTAACCACCAAACTGGAGTCATGAAACAAGGAAAGACAAGGAAAGACAATGTTGGATAAGAACATTTGGCCTTTATTGAATTCAAGATGAGAAAGGCCAAGTGCAGGAAATGACGGGAAGAGTTCCATTAAGCATTAGCATTCTGAGCCGTCACTTCAGTCATCAGGGGAGTCTGCAGGGATAAAAAGCAGCCTTTTACTTACAATACAATAAGCCATTGCTTCAACCTCGGGCTGGTTAACTCCCAGACATTTTGTTGGGACTACTGGTTAAGTTTATGAGCAAAACTAGACTGAAATATGAACCAGGCCAGCCCACAATGTTCCATTTCGGCACCCTTGCTCTAAAAGGTTAAAGCCAAAGTGACTCCTTGTACAGCATGTTGGGCCAACATGAACTGCCCATTTGTGAGCAAGTCCACAACATGCTATCGCTCCAATATGGGGCTGGATAATGACCACACGTTTGACTACTGGCACTGATTTTAAAAGCTGCTGGGATAAAAATGAACCACAACCAAGCCAGCCCACAGCACTCAGTTTCTGTACCATTGCTCTAAAAGTGGCCAAGACTCCTTATGTTGTGTGGAGTAGTAGCTAACGTGAACTGCACCTTCCCATTGGTCTTCCAATTCTAGTCAAAAGCTCTGCACATTTCAGCAACAGAATCATGGAAAAGCAGTAGAAATGACTCAAAAGCAGATTCTAGTGCAGAGTGCCAGGTCTAACATCTGATCAAGATTGACGAGTCTGGAATTTCAATACTATTACATCTAAATCTTTACACAACAGGAAACACAACAAAAAGCCAAACAATTACCCTGGATGGTGGTCCCATCTTGAGCAGAGGTAGTCCCATTTTGCAGATTCATTACGGTGGTTAACACAGCATCCTCACTTGGATAATCTTGGGATTCCACATGAGGAAACCGGGAAAAAAAAATAGGATCCAATTTTAGAACCAAACTATGGGGATCATAAAAGCCAGCTTAATCCCACTAAGAGCAGTTGTAAACAAGACACGGCCACTTCCTGCGCTTCACATATCAAACCTTACCAGTTCCTACACTGTGGGCTGAAGTGGTCTGGTTTTGGGCAATCTCAGCATCTTCACTTGGTCCATCTGCCAGCAGCAGCAGCCAGCAGCCAGACCAATGGATACCTTGTCTTAGCTGAATTACTGAAGCTAAGCAGGTGTGGGCCTGGTTAGTACTTGGATGGGAGACCTCCTTGGAAAACTAGGTTGCTGCTGGAAGTGGTGCTGGTGGGTGGCCAGTAGGTGGCACTCTTCCCTCTGGCCAAAAAAGATCGATCCCAATGCCCCAGTGCTGTGACGGGGACACTGCACTGTAGGAGATGCCGTCCTTCGGATGAGACGTTAAACCGAGGTCCTGACTCCCTGTGGTCATTAAAGATCCCATGGCACTTATCGTAAAGAGTAGGGGGTTACCCGGTGTCCTGGCTAAACTCCCAACCTAGCTCATTCAATCTGGCCCCCTAATCATCCCCCACTGTAATTGGCTCATTCACTCCCTCACTCTCCACCTCAAGCTGGTGTGTGGTGAGCGTTCTGGCACATAATGGCTGCCGTGCATCACCCAGGTGGGTGCTACACATTGGTGGTGGTTACTAGTGAGGTCCCCCCATCCATGTGTTGTAAAGCGACCTTGGGTACCATGAAAGGCGCTATATAAGGTATTATTATTATTATTATTATTATTATTATTATCATTATCATCATCATCTGGTGACTCTACACAAACAAAGCCACATAATTGGAGAACCAAGTAAACCAAGTTGAGATTTGTTTAGAAACACCCTCTACAGGTTAACAAAAAAAATCCTGCTTTCTACAGGAGACAATGCACAAGAAGTCTCGTCAATTAACTCATCTACTTGCTGAGGAGATGTGGCAATTAAAATCAGTTGGTTTGGAAAAAGATTGGATCTGTGGTGGGACAGAGGAGACCACCTTTGCATTGACAATGTTGCCCAAGCAGAGTCAGTGGACAGTGGACTTCCCTCAGCATTTGAGAGCAGAGTTGATATTCACTGGCCGTTTTAATATACTAGCCAATGTTTGACAAAACTCAAAGCACAGATTCCCTTACGAGTTACTCCACCTGTAGCAGATGACGTAGTCTGGTTTTGGGGACTTGGGGTTGCAGTTACATCATCTTCACTAGCCCCATCTTTTGGTTTCCACATAAGAGGAAGACAAAGGGAAGCCAAGTCTCAAGACTAACACACAATAAATCAGACTTGCAGAAACTCTTTACCAGTAACATCAGGTTGCGTAGAAGCGGTCTGATTGTGGGGATTGGGTGCTGGAGTGCCTGCTTGGACATCTTCACTTGCACCACCTTGGGCTCCATTTAAGGTTAGACATTTAAAGACAACACAACCACCTTGTAAGAAAATAAGAGCATTACATTAAAGACCTCACCCTTAGCTTCAGTTTGGGTCTGGTTGTTGGGATTTGGTGTTGTTGAAACATCAACCTCAATGGCCTCTCTTTTCATGACACCCCTCTTTGGAAGACAGAAGACTGCTCAAAAGAAGAGCAGAAGAAATTATTTAAATCAGGATTTTAAAACATAATTAAACCGGCAAAAAGATGCTTAAAGCACATACCATTACTGAAACTGGCAATGAGAACCAAAACAACAAGTTTCGCCATTAGTGCCATGTTGAATCACCAAAATCACTAGGAACGGTGAGTTCAAGCAGCCATTATGGAGGCTTATAAAGACACAACACACTCGTTCTTAATTCAATGATAATTAGAATCACATGAGTTCCAGGTGTGTATCGTTTATGGATTCATGGGGCCTGGCCTAACAATAATGAGGAAGGCGTATGCCGCAGGTGACAAAAGCTTCAGAAAAGATGTTTGGAATGAAGGCGGTAGGCTACACTTTTGGGCTGAGGAAAAAACGCATGTTAATACTGCATAGTAGCAACAGGTTAAGGTTACTGCGGAATAATGATAATGTTACAATGGAAACATTCACGGAAGGAACACTTAGAACTTTGATAAAGTCGGATTGACTAAAACCCCCCTTAGCTGTTGTAAAATCAGTGTAACCTACAGACTCAAGTGGCTTATTGGTTTTCTAAAAAGGTTACATCTATCTGGCAAGATTTCTTAAAACTAGATGTACCACATAGCGGTACAAAATATGAGCGCCGCTCAGTTCTGCACATTCTGTCCGCAAAAAATAAATCACGCTTGTCAATTTGTCTCCACAATATTTATAGAAGCACATACACGCATGCAGGCACACACACACGCACACACACACACACATATATAAACACACACAAACAGATACTCACACGCACACACACACACACACAGAAACACACACACACAAGCACAGATACTCACATGCACGCACACACACACGTGCACGCACACACATAAACACAGACACACACACATAAAGACACATGCAAGCACACACACACACGCACACACACACACACCCCATTACCCCCACACACACACTCACAAGTGAACAAACACACACACACACACACACACACACACACACAGACACACACAGAAGGCTTATACTGTACAGTACACAAAAGCAAACACATACGTACAGTACCCTCCAGAATTATTGGCAACTCGGGTAAAGTGGACTAAAAAGAGGTATAAAAAACTAATATTTTGATGATTCATTGTTCTCTCACAATGAAAACAATGAGGAAAAATCCACCCTTGAAGGAAAGACAATTTATTCTGAGAAAAAGGAAAATGTCATAGAGAAATAAATATTTTTAACGAAAACACGTTGCTCAACTTATTGGCACCCCTAGAAACATCTTATATACAGAACCTAACAGAAGCATTTTCCTATCTAATTTCAATTTATTTAAGTTAATCAGAGTATCTGTGAATTTTCAGAAGTAGTTCATGACTTTCTTCTTCACTAAGGTATGAAAATAAAGTGACACAGAGGCTAAATCCTCTAGTCATTTTTCAACATCAGAAAGACAACAGAATACACTCAATTCAAATAAAATGACATTTATAAGTCAGGGAATGTCTATACAAACTAGGTACTTTGTTGAAAATGCCTATAGTTACAGTTAAAACAATGATTAAATGGTTCTAATCAACTGAAAATGTGACAAACATGCTTGGACAAAGACCCAAGGTTATCTTGCCCCCACGTACAGTATGGAGGATGGCAATATAGGCAAAACATTCCATAAGAACCACTATTGGAGAGTTACTGACAAAGGTGTCATCTTGGGGTCATCAAGTCCCCCCCAAAATCTTCAAAAATGACCTCATTGCTAATAGCTTATTTAGATGGCATGCTAGGTAACAGCCTGTCCAGTCATTTAATTACCAATGTAAACGGCAGGAGTTCCTAAATGGTACAGTGTCTTTGTCTGGAAGTGTGGTCTATTGTCAGATGAAATGAAAATTGCGCTCTTTGGCAAAAAACATGTTAGGTGTGTTTGGCATATATAGAAAAATGACAATACTGAAAAGAATCCCATACCTAATGAGAATTATGGTGGAAGCGCTGTGCTATTGTGGGGCTATTTTTATTCCCAAAGGCCTTGGCAATCTAATTAAGGTGCATGGTATCCTGAACAACAAGAAAAACCTGAACATTTTCAAAGGAAATCTGTCAATCTCTGACAAGACACTAAAAGTTGGTCATAATTGGATCATTCATCAGGTCAATGAACCAAAACAATCGTCCGGATCAAAACAAATATGGTTTACTGAACACAAAATCAAGCTTCGGCCATTGCCATCTCAGTCCCCTGATCTAAACTCCATAGAGCCAATAATTGTGAGCAACATGTTTTTGTTAAAAATATTTATTTATTTCATGAGATTTTCCTTTTTCTCAAAATAAATTTGCTTTCCTTCAAGGTTGGATTTTTTCATTGTGAGAATACAATAAATCACCAACAGATTATTTTTTATACCCATTTTTAATCAACTTTAGCTAAAATGACTCCTATTGTGTCTAGAAGAGACATGCGTTCTTGAGTATCCAGCTATTTAATGAGTTCAGTATTATATATTCACAAACACTAGATGTGGTGGACATTACTTTATTCTGAGATGCATCGACAGCCCCTCAAAACAATTCCAAACAGACATAAAGAGCGTATAGAGCAGATCCATAGATTATTTGTCAAATTAACCAGTAAAACAGTATCAGGGGATGGAATATATAACATTCACACAACTTCTGTGATAGCTCATATTTCTAAAAGAAATCTGTGAAACAGTAGCCTGACAAACAATAAGCAGCATTTTAATGCCTCAGTCAAGAGAGGCTCATTGACATCCAACTTCTGTCATTATTCATATTTGTGGAGAGAATGTGCAGGACTGAACGGTGGTCACATTTTATATCGCTAGTTTTAACATTTGTGGGTCATTTTAAGCAAGGCATTAGGTAAATATGATGGCAGCTCCATCTCTAGAAGTCTGCAACCTGGGTGTCATCTTGGACTCCACCCTTTCATTCGTCACATATCAAACACGTCACCAAATCTGCCTTCTACCACCTCAAAAACATCAAGACTCTTGACCCTCACTCTCAGACTTAACCACCAAACTGGAGTCATGAAACAAGGAAAGACAAGGAAAGACAATGTTGGATAAGAACATTTGGCCTTTATTGAATTCAAGATGAGAAAGGCCAAGTGCAGGAAATGACGGGAAGAGTTCCATTAAGCATTAGCATTCTGAGCCGTCACTTCAGTCATCAGGGGAGTCTGCAGGGATAAAAAGCAGCCTTTTACTTACAATACAATAAGCCATTGCTTCAACCTCGGGCTGGTTAACTCCCAGACATTTTGTTGGGACTACTGGTTAAGTTTATGAGCAAAACTAGACTGAAATATGAACCAGGCCAGCCCACAATGTTCCATTTCGGCACCCTTGCTCTAAAAGGTTAAAGCCAAAGTGACTCCTTGTACAGCATGTTGGGCCAACATGAACTGCCCATTTGTGAGCAAGTCCACAACATGCTATCGCTCCAATATGGGGCTGGATAATGACCACACGTTTGACTACTGGCACTGATTTTAAAAGCTGCTGGGATAAAAATGAACCACAACCAAGCCAGCCCACAGCACTCAGTTTCTGTACCATTGCTCTAAAAGTGGCCAAGACTCCTTATGTTGTGTGGAGTAGTAGCTAACGTGAACTGCACCTTCCCATTGGTCTTCCAATTCTAGTCAAAAGCTCTGCACATTTCAGCAACAGAATCATGGAAAAGCAGTAGAAATGACTCAAAAGCAGATTCTAGTGCAGAGTGCCAGGTCTAACATCTGATCAAGATTGACGAGTCTGGAATTTCAATACTATTACATCTAAATCTTTACACAACAGGAAACACAACAAAAAGCCAAACAATTACCCTGGATGGTGGTCCCATCTTGAGCAGAGGTAGTCCCATTTTGCAGATTCATTACGGTGGTTAACACAGCATCCTCACTTGGATAATCTTGGGATTCCACATGAGGAAACCGGGAAAAAAAATAGGATCCAATTTTAGAACCAAACTATGGGGATCATAAAAGCCAGCTTAATCCCACTAAGAGCAGTTGTAAACAAGACACGGCCACTTCCTGCGCTTCACATATCAAACCTTACCAGTTCCTACACTGTGGGCTGAAGTGGTCTGGTTTTGGGCAATCTCAGCATCTTCACTTGGTCCATCTGCCAGCAGCAGCAGCCAGCAGCCAGACCAATGGATACCTTGTCTTAGCTGAATTACTGAAGCTAAGCAGGTGTGGGCCTGGTTAGTACTTGGATGGGAGACCTCCTTGGAAAACTAGGTTGCTGCTGGAAGTGGTGCTGGTGGGTGGCCAGTAGGTGGCACTCTTCCCTCTGGCCAAAAAAGATCGATCCCAATGCCCCAGTGCTGTGACGGGGACACTGCACTGTAGGAGATGCCGTCCTTCGGATGAGACGTTAAACCGAGGTCCTGACTCCCTGTGGTCATTAAAGATCCCATGGCACTTATCGTAAAGAGTAGGGGGTTCCCCGGTGTCCTGGCTAAACTCCCAACCTAGCTCATTCAATCTGGCCCCCTAATCATCCCCCACTGTAATTGGCTCATTCACTCCCTCACTCTCCACCTCAAGCTGGTGTGTGGTGAGCGTTCTGGCACATAATGGCTGCCGTGCATCACCCAGGTGGGTGCTACACATTGGTGGTGGTTACTAGTGAGGTCCCCCCATCCATGTGTTGTAAAGCGACCTTGGGTACCATGAAAGGCGCTATATAAGGTATTATTATTATTATTATTATTATTATCATTATCATCATCATCTGGTGACTCTACACAAACAAAGCCACATAATTGGAGAACCAAGTAAACCAAGTTGAGATTTGTTTAGAAACACCCTCTACAGGTTAACAAAAAAAATCTGCTTTCTACAGGAGACAATGCACAAGAAGTCTCGTCAATTAACTCATCTACTTGCTGAGGAGATGTGGCAATTAAAATCAGTTGGTTTGGAAAAAGATTGGATCTGTGGTGGGACAGAGGAGACCACCTTTGCATTGACAATGTTGCCCAAGCAGAGTCAGTGGACAGTGGACTTCCCTCAGCATTTGAGAGCAGAGTTGATATTCACTGGCCGTTTTAATATACTAGCCAATGTTTGACAAAACTCAAAGCACAGATTCCCTTACGAGTTACTCCACCTGTAGCAGATGACGTAGTCTGGTTTTGGGGACTTGGGGTTGCAGTTACATCATCTTCACTAGCCCCATCTTTTGGTTTCCACATAAGAGGAAGACAAAGGGAAGCCAAGTCTCAAGACTAACACACAATAAATCAGACTTGCAGAAACTCTTTACCAGTAACATCAGGTTGCGTAGAAGCGGTCTGATTGTGGGGATTGGGTGCTGGAGTGCCTGCTTGGACATCTTCACTTGCACCACCTTGGGCTCCATTTAAGGTTAGACATTTAAAGACAACACAACCACCTTGTAAGAAAATAAGAGCATTACATTAAAGACCTCACCCTTAGCTTCAGTTTGGGTCTGGTTGTTGGGATTTGGTGTTGTTGAAACATCAACCTCAATGGCCTCTCTTTTCATGACACCCCTCTTTGGAAGACAGAAGACTGCTCAAAAGAAGAGCAGAAGAAATTATTTAAATCAGGATTTTAAAACATAATTAAACCGGCAAAAAGATGCTTAAAGCACATACCATTACTGAAACTGGCAATGAGAACCAAAACAACAAGTTTCGCCATTAGTGCCATGTTGAATCACCAAAATCACTAGGAACGGTGAGTTCAAGCAGCCATTATGGAGGCTTATAAAGACACAACACACTCGTTCTTAATTCAATGATAATTAGAATCACATGAGTTCCAGGTGTGTATCGTTTATGGATTCATGGGGCCTGGCCTAACAATAATGAGGAAGGCGTATGCCGCAGGTGACAAAAGCTTCAGAAAAGATGTTTGGAATGAAGGCGGTAGGCTACACTTTTGGGCTGAGGAAAAAACGCATGTTAATACTGCATAGTAGCAACAGGTTAAGGTTACTGCGGAATAATGATAATGTTACAATGGAAACATTCACGGAAGGAACACTTAGAACTTTGATAAAGTCGGATTGACTAAAACCCCCCTTAGCTGTTGTAAAATCAGTGTAACCTACAGACTCAAGTGGCTTATTGGTTTTCTAAAAAGGTTACATCTATCTGGCAAGATTTCTTAAAACTAGATGTACCACATAGCGGTACAAAATATGAGCGCCGCTCAGTTCTGCACATTCTGTCCGCAAAAAATAAATCACGCTTGTCAATTTGTCTCCACAATATTTATAGAAGCACATACACGCATGCAGGCACACACACACGCACACACACACACATATATATAAACACACACAAACAGATACTCACACGCACACACACACACACACAGAAACACACACACACAAGCACAGATACTCACATGCACGCACACACACACGTGCACGCACACACATAAACACAGACACACACACATAAAGACACATGCAAGCACACACACACACGCACACACACACACACCCCATTACCCCCACACACACACTCACAAGTGAACAAACACACACACACACACACACACACACACACACACACACACACACACACACACACACACAGACACACACAGAAGGCTTATACTGTACAGTACACAAAAGCAAACACATACGTACAGTACCCTCCAGAATTATTGGCAACTCGGGTAAAGTGGACTAAAAAGAGGTATAAAAAACTAATATTTTGATGATTCATTGTTCTCTCACAATGAAAACAATGAGGAAAAATCCACCCTTGAAGGAAAGACAATTTATTCTGAGAAAAAGGAAAATGTCATAGAGAAATAAATATTTTTAACGAAAACACGTTGCTCAATTATTGGCACCCCTAGAAACATCTTATATACAGAACCTAACAGAAGCATTTTCCTATCTAATTTCAATTTATTTAAGTTAATCAGAGTATCTGTGAATTTTCAGAAGTAGTTCATGACTTTCTTCTTCACTAAGGTATGAAAATAAAGTGACACAGAGGCTAAATCCTCTAGTCATTTTTCAACATCAGAAAGACAACAGAATACACTCAATTCAAATAAAATGACATTTATAAGTCAGGGAATGTCTATACAAACTAGGTACTTTGTTGAAAATGCCTATAGTTACAGTTAAAACAATGATTAAATGGTTCTAATCAACTGAAAATGTGACAAACATGCTTGGACAAAGACCCAAGGTTATCTTGCCCCCACGTACAGTATGGAGGATGGCAATATAGGCAAAACATTCCATAAGAACCACTATTGGAGAGTTACTGACAAAGGTGTCATCTTGGGGTCATCAAGTCCCCCCCAAAATCTTCAAAAATGACCTCATTGCTAATAGCTTATTTAGATGGCATGCTAGGTAACAGCCTGTCCAGTCATTTAATTACCAATGTAAACGGCAGGAGTTCCTAAATGGTACAGTGTCTTTGTCTGGAAGTGTGGTCTATTGTCAGATGAAATGAAAATTGCGCTCTTTGGCAAAAAACATGTTAGGTGTGTTTGGCATATATAGAAAAATGACAATACTGAAAAGAATCCCATACCTAATGAGAATTATGGTGGAAGCGCTGTGCTATTGTGGGGCTATTTTTATTCCCAAAGGCCTTGGCAATCTAATTAAGGTGCATGGTATCCTGAACAACAAGAAAAACCTGAACATTTTCAAAGGAAATCTGTCAATCTCTGACAAGACACTAAAAGTTGGTCATAATTGGATCATTCATCAGGTCAATGAACCAAAACAATCGTCCGGATCAAAACAAATATGGTTTACTGAACACAAAATCAAGCTTCGGCCATTGCCATCTCAGTCCCCTGATCTAAACTCCATAGAGCCAATAATTGTGAGCAACATGTTTTTGTTAAAAATATTTATTTATTTCATGAGATTTTCCTTTTTCTCAAAATAAATTTGCTTTCCTTCAAGGTTGGATTTTTTCATTGTGAGAATACAATAAATCACCAACAGATTATTTTTTATACCCATTTTTAATCAACTTTAGCTAAAATGACTCCTATTGTGTCTAGAAGAGACATGCGTTCTTGAGTATCCAGCTATTTAATGAGTTCAGTATTATATATTCACAAACACTAGATGTGGTGGACATTACTTTATTCTGAGATGCATCGACAGCCCCTCAAAACAATTCCAAACAGACATAAAGAGCGTATAGAGCAGATCCATAGATTATTTGTCAAATTAACCAGTAAAACAGTATCAGGGGATGGAATATATAACATTCACACAACTTCTGTGATAGCTCATATTTCTAAAAGAAATCTGTGAAACAGTAGCCTGACAAACAATAAGCAGCATTTTAATGCCTCAGTCAAGAGAGGCTCATTGACATCCAACTTCTGTCATTATTCATATTTGTGGAGAGAATGTGCAGGACTGAACGGTGGTCACATTTTATATCGCTAGTTTTAACATTTGTGGGTCATTTTAAGCAAGGCATTAGGTAAATATGATGGCAGCTCCATCTCTAGAAGTCTGCAACCTGGGTGTCATCTTGGACTCCACCCTTTCATTCGTCACATATCAAACACGTCACCAAATCTGCCTTCTACCACCTCAAAAACATCAAGACTCTTGACCCTCACTCTCAGACTTAACCACCAAACTGGAGTCATGAAACAAGGAAAGACAAGGAAAGACAATGTTGGATAAGAACATTTGGCCTTTATTGAATTCAAGATGAGAAAGGCCAAGTGCAGGAAATGACGGGAAGAGTTCCATTAAGCATTAGCATTCTGAGCCGTCACTTCAGTCATCAGGGGAGTCTGCAGGGATAAAAAGCAGCCTTTTACTTACAATACAATAAGCCATTGCTTCAACCTCGGGCTGGTTAACTCCCAGACATTTTGTTGGGACTACTGGTTAAGTTTATGAGCAAAACTAGACTGAAATATGAACCAGGCCAGCCCACAATGTTCCATTTCGGCACCCTTGCTCTAAAAGGTTAAAGCCAAAGTGACTCCTTGTACAGCATGTTGGGCCAACATGAACTGCCCATTTGTGAGCAAGTCCACAACATGCTATCGCTCCAATATGGGGCTGGATAATGACCACACGTTTGACTACTGGCACTGATTTTAAAAGCTGCTGGGATAAAAATGAACCACAACCAAGCCAGCCCACAGCACTCAGTTTCTGTACCATTGCTCTAAAAGTGGCCAAGACTCCTTATGTTGTGTGGAGTAGTAGCTAACGTGAACTGCACCTTCCCATTGGTCTTCCAATTCTAGTCAAAAGCTCTGCACATTTCAGCAACAGAATCATGGAAAAGCAGTAGAAATGACTCAAAAGCAGATTCTAGTGCAGAGTGCCAGGTCTAACATCTGATCAAGATTGACGAGTCTGGAATTTCAATACTATTACATCTAAATCTTTACACAACAGGAAACACAACAAAAAGCCAAACAATTACCCTGGATGGTGGTCCCATCTTGAGCAGAGGTAGTCCCATTTTGCAGATTCATTACGGTGGTTAACACAGCATCCTCACTTGGATAATCTTGGGATTCCACATGAGGAAACCGGGAAAAAAAATAGGATCCAATTTTAGAACCAAACTATGGGGATCATAAAAGCCAGCTTAATCCCACTAAGAGCAGTTGTAAACAAGACACGGCCACTTCCTGCGCTTCACATATCAAACCTTACCAGTTCCTACACTGTGGGCTGAAGTGGTCTGGTTTTGGGCAATCTCAGCATCTTCACTTGGTCCATCTGCCAGCAGCAGCAGCCAGCAGCCAGACCAATGGATACCTTGTCTTAGCTGAATTACTGAAGCTAAGCAGGTGTGGGCCTGGTTAGTACTTGGATGGGAGACCTCCTTGGAAAACTAGGTTGCTGCTGGAAGTGGTGCTGGTGGGTGGCCAGTAGGTGGCACTCTTCCCTCTGGCCAAAAAAGATCGATCCCAATGCCCCAGTGCTGTGACGGGGACACTGCACTGTAGGAGATGCCGTCCTTCGGATGAGACGTTAAACCGAGGTCCTGACTCCCTGTGGTCATTAAAGATCGATCCCATGGCACTTATCGTAAAGAGTAGGGGGTTACCCGGTGTCCTGGCTAAACTCCCAACCTAGCTCATTCAATCTGGCCCCCTAATCATCCCCCACTGTAATTGGCTCATTCACTCCCTCACTCTCCACCTCAAGCTGGTGTGTGGTGAGCGTTCTGGCACATAATGGCTGCCGTGCATCACCCAGGTGGGTGCTACACATTGGTGGTGGTTACTAGTGAGGTCCCCCCATCCATGTGTTGTAAAGCGACCTTGGGTACCATGAAAGGCGCTATATAAGGTATTATTATTATTATTATTATTATTATTATCATTATCATCATCATCTGGTGACTCTACACAAACAAAGCCACATAATTGGAGAACCAAGTAAACCAAGTTGAGATTTGTTTAGAAACACCCTCTACAGGTTAACAAAAAAAATCCTGCTTTCTACAGGAGACAATGCACAAGAAGTCTCGTCAATTAACTCATCTACTTGCTGAGGAGATGTGGCAATTAAAATCAGTTGGTTTGGAAAAAGATTGGATCTGTGGTGGGACAGAGGAGACCACCTTTGCATTGACAATGTTGCCCAAGCAGAGTCAGTGGACAGTGGACTTCCCTCAGCATTTGAGAGCAGAGTTGATATTCACTGGCCGTTTTAATATACTAGCCAATGTTTGACAAAACTCAAAGCACAGATTCCCTTACGAGTTACTCCACCTGTAGCAGATGACGTAGTCTGGTTTTGGGGACTTGGGGTTGCAGTTACATCATCTTCACTAGCCCCATCTTTTGGTTTCCACATAAGAGGAAGACAAAGGGAAGCCAAGTCTCAAGACTAACACACAATAAATCAGACTTGCAGAAACTCTTTACCAGTAACATCAGGTTGCGTAGAAGCGGTCTGATTGTGGGGATTGGGTGCTGGAGTGCCTGCTTGGACATCTTCACTTGCACCACCTTGGGCTCCATTTAAGGTTAGACATTTAAAGACAACACAACCACCTTGTAAGAAAATAAGAGCATTACATTAAAGACCTCACCCTTAGCTTCAGTTTGGGTCTGGTTGTTGGGATTTGGTGTTGTTGAAACATCAACCTCAATGGCCTCTCTTTTCATGACACCCCTCTTTGGAAGACAGAAGACTGCTCAAAAGAAGAGCAGAAGAAATTATTTAAATCAGGATTTTAAAACATAATTAAACCGGCAAAAAGATGCTTAAAGCACATACCATTACTGAAACTGGCAATGAGAACCAAAACAACAAGTTTCGCCATTAGTGCCATGTTGAATCACCAAAATCACTAGGAACGGTGAGTTCAAGCAGCCATTATGGAGGCTTATAAAGACACAACACACTCGTTCTTAATTCAATGATAATTAGAATCACATGAGTTCCAGGTGTGTATCGTTTATGGATTCATGGGGCCTGGCCTAACAATAATGAGGAAGGCGTATGCCGCAGGTGACAAAAGCTTCAGAAAAGATGTTTGGAATGAAGGCGGTAGGCTACACTTTTGGGCTGAGGAAAAAACGCATGTTAATACTGCATAGTAGCAACAGGTTAAGGTTACTGCGGAATAATGATAATGTTACAATGGAAACATTCACGGAAGGAACACTTAGAACTTTGATAAAGTCGGATTGACTAAAACCCCCCTTAGCTGTTGTAAAATCAGTGTAACCTACAGACTCAAGTGGCTTATTGGTTTTCTAAAAAGGTTACATCTATCTGGCAAGATTTCTTAAAACTAGATGTACCACATAGCGGTACAAAATATGAGCGCCGCTCAGTTCTGCACATTCTGTCCGCAAAAAATAAATCACGCTTGTCAATTTGTCTCCACAATATTTATAGAAGCACATACACGCATGCAGGCACACACACACGCACACACACACACACATATATAAACACACACAAACAGATACTCACACGCACACACACACACACACAGAAACACACACACACAAGCACAGATACTCACATGCACGCACACACACACGTGCACGCACACACATAAACACAGACACACACACATAAAGACACATGCAAGCACACACACACACGCACACACACACACACCCCATTACCCCCACACACACACTCACAAGTGAACAAACACACACACACACACACACACACACACACACAGACACACACAGAAGGCTTATACTGTACAGTACACAAAAGCAAACACATACGTACAGTACCCTCCAGAATTATTGGCAACTCGGGTAAAGTGGACTAAAAAGAGGTATAAAAAACTAATATTTTGATGATTCATTGTTCTCTCACAATGAAAACAATGAGGAAAAATCCACCCTTGAAGGAAAGACAATTTATTCTGAGAAAAAGGAAAATGTCATAGAGAAATAAATATTTTTAACGAAAACACGTTGCTCAACTTATTGGCACCCCTAGAAACATCTTATATACAGAACCTAACAGAAGCATTTTCCTATCTAATTTCAATTTATTTAAGTTAATCAGAGTATCTGTGAATTTTCAGAAGTAGTTCATGACTTTCTTCTTCACTAAGGTATGAAAATAAAGTGACACAGAGGCTAAATCCTCTAGTCATTTTTCAACATCAGAAAGACAACAGAATACACTCAATTCAAATAAAATGACATTTATAAGTCAGGGAATGTCTATACAAACTAGGTACTTTGTTGAAAATGCCTATAGTTACAGTTAAAACAATGATTAAATGGTTCTAATCAACTGAAAATGTGACAAACATGCTTGGACAAAGACCCAAGGTTATCTTGCCCCCACGTACAGTATGGAGGATGGCAATATAGGCAAAACATTCCATAAGAACCACTATTGGAGAGTTACTGACAAAGGTGTCATCTTGGGGTCATCAAGTCCCCCCCAAAATCTTCAAAAATGACCTCATTGCTAATAGCTTATTTAGATGGCATGCTAGGTAACAGCCTGTCCAGTCATTTAATTACCAATGTAAACGGCAGGAGTTCCTAAATGGTACAGTGTCTTTGTCTGGAAGTGTGGTCTATTGTCAGATGAAATGAAAATTGTGCTCTTTGGCAAAAAACATGTTAGGTGTGTTTGGCATATATAGAAAAATGACAATACTGAAAAGAATCCCATACCTAATGAGAATTATGGTGGAAGCGCTGTGCTATTGTGGGGCTATTTTTATTCCCAAAGGCCTTGGCAATCTAATTAAGGTGCATGGTATCCTGAACAACAAGAAAAACCTGAACATTTTCAAAGGAAATCTGTCAATCTCTGACAAGACACTAAAAGTTGGTCATAATTGGATCATTCATCAGGTCAATGAACCAAAACAATCGTCCGGATCAAAACAAATATGGTTTACTGAACACAAAATCAAGCTTCGGCCATTGCCATCTCAGTCCCCTGATCTAAACTCCATAGAGCCAATAATTGTGAGCAACATGTTTTTGTTAAAAATATTTATTTATTTCATGAGATTTTCCTTTTTCTCAAAATAAATTTGCTTTCCTTCAAGGTTGGATTTTTTCATTGTGAGAATACAATAAATCACCAACAGATTATTTTTTATACCCATTTTTAATCAACTTTAGCTAAAATGACTCCTATTGTGTCTAGAAGAGACATGCGTTCTTGAGTATCCAGCTATTTAATGAGTTCAGTATTATATATTCACAAACACTAGATGTGGTGGACATTACTTTATTCTGAGATGCATCGACAGCCCCTCAAAACAATTCCAAACAGACATAAAGAGCGTATAGAGCAGATCCATAGATTATTTGTCAAATTAACCAGTAAAACAGTATCAGGGGATGGAATATATAACATTCACACAACTTCTGTGATAGCTCATATTTCTAAAAGAAATCTGTGAAACAGTAGCCTGACAAACAATAAGCAGCATTTTAATGCCTCAGTCAAGAGAGGCTCATTGACATCCAACTTCTGTCATTATTCATATTTGTGGAGAGAATGTGCAGGACTGAACGGTGGTCACATTTTATATCGCTAGTTTTAACATTTGTGGGTCATTTTAAGCAAGGCATTAGGTAAATATGATGGCAGCTCCATCTCTAGAAGTCTGCAACCTGGGTGTCATCTTGGACTCCACCCTTTCATTCGTCACATATCAAACACGTCACCAAATCTGCCTTCTACCACCTCAAAAACATCAAGACTCTTGACCCTCACTCTCAGACTTAACCACCAAACTGGAGTCATGAAACAAGGAAAGACAAGGAAAGACAATGTTGGATAAGAACATTTGGCCTTTATTGAATTCAAGATGAGAAAGGCCAAGTGCAGGAAATGACGGGAAGAGTTCCATTAAGCATTAGCATTCTGAGCCGTCACTTCAGTCATCAGGGGAGTCTGCAGGGATAAAAAGCAGCCTTTTACTTACAATACAATAAGCCATTGCTTCAACCTCGGGCTGGTTAACTCCCAGACATTTTGTTGGGACTACTGGTTAAGTTTATGAGCAAAACTAGACTGAAATATGAACCAGGCCAGCCCACAATGTTCCATTTCGGCACCCTTGCTCTAAAAGGTTAAAGCCAAAGTGACTCCTTGTACAGCATGTTGGGCCAACATGAACTGCCCATTTGTGAGCAAGTCCACAACATGCTATCGCTCCAATATGGGGCTGGATAATGACCACACGTTTGACTACTGGCACTGATTTTAAAAGCTGCTGGGATAAAAATGAACCACAACCAAGCCAGCCCACAGCACTCAGTTTCTGTACCATTGCTCTAAAAGTGGCCAAGACTCCTTATGTTGTGTGGAGTAGTAGCTAACGTGAACTGCACCTTCCCATTGGTCTTCCAATTCTAGTCAAAAGCTCTGCACATTTCAGCAACAGAATCATGGAAAAGCAGTAGAAATGACTCAAAAGCAGATTCTAGTGCAGAGTGCCAGGTCTAACATCTGATCAAGATTGACGAGTCTGGAATTTCAATACTATTACATCTAAATCTTTACACAACAGGAAACACAACAAAAAGCCAAACAATTACCCTGGATGGTGGTCCCATCTTGAGCAGAGGTAGTCCCATTTTGCAGATTCATTACGGTGGTTAACACAGCATCCTCACTTGGATAATCTTGGGATTCCACATGAGGAAACCGGGAAAAAAAATAGGATCCAATTTTAGAACCAAACTATGGGGATCATAAAAGCCAGCTTAATCCCACTAAGAGCAGTTGTAAACAAGACACGGCCACTTCCTGCGCTTCACATATCAAACCTTACCAGTTCCTACACTGTGGGCTGAAGTGGTCTGGTTTTGGGCAATCTCAGCATCTTCACTTGGTCCATCTGCCAGCAGCAGCAGCCAGCAGCCAGACCAATGGATACCTTGTCTTAGCTGAATTACTGAAGCTAAGCAGGTGTGGGCCTGGTTAGTACTTGGATGGGAGACCTCCTTGGAAAACTAGGTTGCTGCTGGAAGTGGTGCTGGTGGGTGGCCAGTAGGTGGCACTCTTCCCTCTGGCCAAAAAAGATCGATCCCAATGCCCCAGTGCTGTGACGGGGACACTGCACTGTAGGAGATGCCGTCCTTCGGATGAGACGTTAAACCGAGGTCCTGACTCCCTGTGGTCATTAAAGATCCCATGGCACTTATCGTAAAGAGTAGGGGGTTCCCCGGTGTCCTGGCTAAACTCCCAACCTAGCTCATTCAATCTGGCCCCCTAATCATCCCCCACTGTAATTGGCTCATTCACTCCCTCACTCTCCACCTCAAGCTGGTGTGTGGTGAGCGTTCTGGCACATAATGGCTGCCGTGCATCACCCAGGTGGGTGCTACACATTGGTGGTGGTTACTAGTGAGGTCCCCCCATCCATGTGTTGTAAAGCGACCTTGGGTACCATGAAAGGCGCTATATAAGGTATTATTATAATTATTATTATTATTATTATTATCATTATCATTATTATCATTGTCATCATCATCTGGTGACTCTACACAAACAAAGCCACATAATTGGAGAACCAAGTAAACCAAGTTGAGATTTGTTTAGAAACACCCTCTACAGGTTAACAAAAAAAATCTGCTTTCTACAGGAGACAATGCACAAGAAGTCTCGTCAATTAACTCATCTACTTGCTGAGGAGATGTGGCAATTAAAATCAGTTGGTTTGGAAAAAGATTGGATCTGTGGTGGGACAGAGGAGACCACCTTTGCATTGACAATGTTGCCCAAGCAGAGTCAGTGGACAGTGGACTTCCCTCAGCATTTGAGAGCAGAGTTGATATTCACTGGCCGTTTTAATATACTAGCCAATGTTTGACAAAACTCAAAGCACAGATTCCCTTACGAGTTACTCCACCTGTAGCAGATGACGTAGTCTGGTTTTGGGGACTTGGGGTTGCAGTTACATCATCTTCACTAGCCCCATCTTTTGGTTTCCACATAAGAGGAAGACAAAGGGAAGCCAAGTCTCAAGACTAACACACAATAAATCAGACTTGCAGAAACTCTTTACCAGTAACATCAGGTTGCGTAGAAGCGGTCTGATTGTGGGGATTGGGTGCTGGAGTGCCTGCTTGGACATCTTCACTTGCACCACCTTGGGCTCCATTTAAGGTTAGACATTTAAAGACAACACAACCACCTTGTAAGAAAATAAGAGCATTACATTAAAGACCTCACCCTTAGCTTCAGTTTGGGTCTGGTTGTTGGGATTTGGTGTTGTTGAAACATCAACCTCAATGGCCTCTCTTTTCATGACACCCCTCTTTGGAAGACAGAAGACTGCTCAAAAGAAGAGCAGAAGAAATGATTTAAATCAGGATTTTAAAACATAATTAAACCGGCAAAAAGATGCTTAAAGCACATACCATTACTGAAACTGGCAATGAGAACCAAAACAACAAGTTTCGCCATTAGTGCCATGTTGAATCACCAAAATCACTAGGAACGGTGAGTTCAAGCAGCCATTATGGAGGCTTATAAAGACACAACACACTCGTTCTTAATTCAATGATAATTAGAATCACATGAGTTCCAGGTGTGTATCGTTTATGGATTCATGGGGCCTGGCCTAACAATAATGAGGAAGGCGTATGCCGCAGGTGACAAAAGCTTCAGAAAAGATGTTTGGAATGAAGGCGGTAGGCTACACTTTTGGGCTGAGGAAAAAACGCATGTTAATACTGCATAGTAGCAACAGGTTAAGGTTACTGCGGAATAATGATAATGTTACTATGGAAACATTCACGGAAGGAACACTTAGAACTTTGATAAAGTCGGATTGACTAAAACCCCCCTTAGCTGTTGTAAAATCAGTGTAACCTACAGACTCAAGTGGCTTATTGGTTTTCTAAAAAGGTTACATCTATCTGGCAAGATTTCTTAAAACTAGATGTACCACATAGCGGTACAAAATATGAGCGCCGCTCAGTTCTGCACATTCTGTCCGCAAAAAATAAATCACGCTTGTCAATTTGTCTCCACAATATTTATAGAAGCACATACACGCATGCAGGCACACACACACGCACACACACACACACATATATGTGTACGTAAATCCTCTAGTCATTTTTCAACACCAAAAAGACAACAGAATACACCCAATTCAAATAAAATGACATTTATAAGTCAGGGAATGTCTATACAAACTAGGTACTTTGTTGAAAATGCCTATAGTTACAGTTAAAACAATGATTAAATGGTTCTAATCAACTGAAAATGTGACAAACATGCTTGGACAAAGACCCAAGGTTATCTTGCCCCCACGTACAGTATGGAGGATGGCAATATAGGCAAAACATTCCATAAGAACCACTATTGGAGAGTTACTGACAAAGGTGTCATCTTGGGGTCATCAAGTCCCCCCCAAAATCTTCAAAAATGACCTCATTGCTAATAGCTTATTTAGATGGCATGCTAGGTAACAGCCTGTCCAGTCATTTAATTACCAATGTAAACGGCAGGAGTTCCTAAATGGTACAGTGTCTTTGTCTGGAAGTGTGGTCTATTGTCAGATGAAATGAAAATTGCGCTCTTTGGCAAAAAACATGTTTGGTGTGTTTGGCATATATAGAAAAATTACAATACTGAAAAGAATCCCATACCTAATGAGAACTAGATGTACCGCAGAGTGGTACAAAATATGACCGCCGCCCAGTCCAGCACATTTTTTCCACGAAAAGAAATCACGCTGAAAGGCCTATATGATTCTAACTGTCTCACTAAATTGCATTATCCACACTCAATTCTCACTGGTATCTGCTAGACAACAAGTACCAAAACATGATTAGTTCATAGATTTCACATGTAAAATTAATTTTATACAACCCCACCTCCATCTTGCCTGTTCATTATTCTGAGAAATTCTTGATTGTTTGTGTTATGTTTATGTTATGTGTGTGTGTGTGTGGGTGTGTGTGTGTGTGTGTGCGTGCTTGTGTGTGTGCCTGCGTATGTGCCTGTGCATGCAAGCATACATATGTCTACTGTGTGAGTATGTGTCATACGTATGATTACTGTGAATGTATGTGTGTGTGTGTGTGTATCTGTTTGTGCACATGTGTGCACATGAAATGGGTTAACATGACCCCTGGAGGCAAACATACGGAAAAAAATGGTCATCCTAGGCCCTACAGTTCTCAAGATATTCACAGAGAACTGTGTCTGCCCTACCCTCCTTTCGGGGGGTCCAGTCCAGCGGGGGGGCTACAGATCAAAACGAAAAATGACGGTTTCATGCTATCCATGTGGGGTTACATGCCCAGCAAGTTTTGTGTACCCCGGTCTTTCAGTGTCCCGGGAATCCTTGTTGGTGTACGTCACTAAATGTACACATAAATTATTTTATTGTAAGGCCCCCCATGAACGAAAGTACACAAAACTTGGCATGCATTCGGAGGGTGTCATAATGATCCTACACTTTTAATTTCGTCCAGTTTTGACCTTGTCAGCCAGAGATATTGTGATGAAAACACCTAATTTTTTGCTTTTTAATTTTTAACTAGGTGGCGCTATACATGAAATAAGTGGTAATGGGATGGGTTGACATGCCCCCTTAAGACCAACATACATAAAAAAAGGTGGACCTCCTAGGCCCTACGGTTCTCGAGATATTCACAGAAAACTGTCTCTGGCCACCTACAGGCCAGTTGGTGTATTGTAACATAAATTAATTTATTGTGTGGCCCCCCATGAACGGAATTCCACAAAATTTGGCGTGCATACAGAGGGTGTCATAATGATCCTACACTTCCAATTTCGTGCAGTTTTGACTATGTTAGGTCACAGATACCTTCAATTACAACACCTCATTTTTACTTTTTTGTGTTTAACTAGGTGGCGCTATACATGAAATGAGTGGTTATGGAATGGTTTGACAAGGCCCCTTGAGATCAACATACAAAAAAAAATGGTCCTCCTAAACCCTACGGTTTTCGAGATATTCACAGAAAACTGTGTCTGCCCTACCCTCCTTTCGGGGGGTCCAGTCCAGCGGGGGGGCTACAGATCAAAACGAAAAACGATGGTTCCATGCTATCCATGTGGGGTTACATGCCCACCAAGTTTCGTGTACCCCGGTCTTTCAGTGTCCCGGGACTCATTGACGGAAATTTGGGCATGCGAAAAAGAAAAAAAAAAAAAAAAAAAAAAAAATTCGGACTAAACCTATATGACCGCTTCGCTGCGCGGCGGTCATAATAATAGCAACACAGTGGTGTGGTTCAGGAAAGTGGCTGTCTACTTCCTTCTTTATGTTTCTCAATCTGTTGTCTGTTATTCATGCTCTGGATACTAATTTCAATCTGTAGCACATACTACGTGTTGTGGAAACCATGTAGTGAGGACATGTCTGCTCATTTATTGACATGTCACAGAGTACGATGAAGCAAAAATCAGTCATGTGTAGCATTTCTGAACATCTTGAGGAACATGTGTCTTCTATATTCAAATGCATATGATTATACAGTACATATACTATGTGTATGTAATAGCGTCCTCTATATGCAAATATACGTTTTTCCTCTTGTCATTTTTTTGTCAGGCTGTCTGTTGTTTTTTCCACTTCCCCTCACTCTTTTTATACATTTTTCACCAAAACTCTAGACCTCACTTATGCTTTCTCTGTCCCTCTTCCAGAAATTCCCACAATCCCAACACACACTTGAATGCTTTTATTTGGATCTGAAAGGTATTGCAAGAAAAACAAGATCCACATATTCTGGGAAGAGTCCTTGACAAGGTGACAGGTCTACATGGCTCACATACTTTTACAGGTCCTTCCATTTATAATACTCTTAACACATTAAGGATAAACAAAGCATCTTTGTCTCAATATTTGCATGCTCCCTATAATGGCACACACACACACACACACACACACACACACACACAAATGACCCATCTTTCCGTGACAGTGTCTCTGGGTCTGTGTGCCACCTCAGCCAACTGTCGTGCCATTTGGGCAGGAAATGGGTATCGCCAACATCTTAGGGACTCCATCTCCATCTCCCACACGTGCCATCTGAGCCCCTGCTGTGGATACACACACACACACACACACACACACACACACACACCAGGGTTGTGCAAAATTCGAATTGCAATTCTGCTTCCTGTTTGCTACCTCAATTGAAATGCAAGTGAAATTCAAGAATTGAATTGGAATGTAAGAGCCACATGCACACAACAACAACAACAGTAACAACAACAGTAACAACAAGACCCAGATGGTCCCTCTGTCCTCGCATCCCGGTGACACATAAAAAATACTGACTGACTGCCAAAAGAACTGCCCACATATTGTTCCACGAGCTTCTCTGCTTGTTTTAGTCGGAAACCTGCTGAGCAGCCCATGGGATTTTAATGGCTAGGTTCTCTGTCAATGACTCGCAGCAATTCACAGTGTTTAATTTGTTTACACAGACACAAAATGCAAAATAACAACCGGTGCACTCCTTGTGAAAGGAAAACAACACTTTTCAAACTGTCATGGTGTCACTTTGCGACATTTTAGTTAGTGTAAAATTTACACCGCTATTTTTCTCATCCTATGACATCTACATTCACACCAAGAACACGCAAGTGGATATAGTCTTTAAAAGTATATTCTGTACGCCATGCACAATCTTCATGAAGTTGTTGTACAGTATTTGTATAAATGCCATATCAAATGCAATGTAGTATTGTTGAAGTAGTAGAAATATTATACAGAACTTTGTTGCCAAACTTTGTCGGATTTTTGAGACTACACCTCGCTTTCCAATTTAGTGTGGATAGAACTGCAAAAAATAATATAATAATTCTCACATTGTGCATATGGTGCCTACCAGTCAACAGATAAGCCCAAAGAAAAACTATGGAAATGTAACTTGTTTTTTCCCCCCTCACTTCTTTGAACGTCAAGTCTTAGAATCTCAGTGCTGAATATGCATTCATGTATTCTTTTCACCACAAAGCTGCATAGCCACTTTTACTGTTTTGTCTGCGATAAAATAAGTCCACATTTGCAATGATTGCTTTCAACCAGAGTCAGCCAGAGATACAAAGCTCTCTGCATTGAGGTGATAGTAGACTGGACACCATACCATGTGATCCTCAAACATTTGAAAAGCTGCTTTATACAGTAGCTCTTCAGTTAGTGGCTCCTTTGAAAGTCTTGACTTTTTTTATTTCTGCAATTTATTTTTCCCCCTTCTCGTCTTCTTTATTTTATTGACATCTCCCAATGAATGACACATCTGTTCCATTACTCATTAAACCTATAATTGGAGGCAAGAAACATCTGCTGTCAAAGAGGGACCATTCCTGCTGAAAGACAGGTGGGGAGACATGGGAAGAAAGAAGAAGATAGAGGAAGAGATGGAGGGAGAAAGAAAGAGAGAGGGGAGGAGTGGATATTAGGATGGAGTACATTCATGATCCATTTCATATCCGGCTGCGGTTGGATGTCTTATCATTGCCATTTTAAGGAAAGGTGTATGTTTGTGGGGGTGGTGAGATATATGAATGCATGCGTGTGTTGGACATCGTCGGAGGGACGTGCATACATTTATTTGACAGATGATGTTATGACACTAAAGCCACTAAGGAGAGTGTCAGAACGAAGACAGAGACGGAGTACGAGGCACGACACCACTTCTCATTACACCCATGCCATTTGGAGACATGTGTCAGCACCACCTGTCCACACTCCATTTCACTCTGCGAAGAAAGAGACAGACAATTACTTCTCCCTCAGTGACAAAGTTTCTCCAACACAGAATCACGTCTAGAGTGTGTGGCACTTCATACCAAATGTTGATTTTCTTCCATCTCCCCCAGATGATCCATTTCATCCAGTTGCTGTTTGGCATTGCCATTTAAGGAAATATGCGTGTTCACTGGGATTGGTAAGATATACGCATTCAGGTGTTGAACAGATGGCCATACATGTGCTTATTTAAGAGCTGGATATATGTACTGTACACTGACATGACAAATGGTTACTATTTGCACCACATAGACTTTGATACAACGTACCAACAATACAAAGATAAGTGCAACAAATTGAATAACAAAGCAAAGACACTCTGTCATCCATTGTAATGCGGGGTAACACATTGTAATGCATTGTAATTAACGGCTCGGTTGCTCAATTTATAAGACCTGTTCTACTGTTTTCATGTCTGTGCATTCATATGAGCAGTCGTGACACTAAAGCCACCTTCCATTTGCACTGGAGAGCGTGTTAGAGAGAAGAGACAGAGTGAGTACAAGATGCTCCACCGCTTCTCATTACACCCCTATCATTTAGAGACATGTGTCAACATTACCTGCCCACGCTCCTTTTTACTCTGCGTTAACAGACAGAGAGAGAGAGAGAGGAAGATACAATGATTGTATCTCCCTCGATGACATTTCCGCCGCACTGAAGCACTTCTGGAGTGTGTCACACTCCAAACCAAATGTTGATTTTCTGCTATCTCCCCAGAACAAAAGTGTCTCCCTTGTGCTATTTCATGTGGGAAATTGTTCAAATGGTTGCTCACGGAGCAGAACCAGTACTTTAGTGCCAGTAATAAGCCACTGTGTCAATATTGTCAGGGTCATCAGTGCAACTCCCGATGGTACAGACTCCCATGCGTTGTGGCATGATGTTAATAAAGGTGGCTTTGGGTGTGATGCAGTGACCAGAGACATGATTAAACACAGGTGATCTAAGGACCAACTTAGAACCTTCCAGACTAATGACAGGTCCATATTGGATTGGCAACTAAAGTGAGATGTTCGTGCACAACAATGCTCGAACAATTAAAGCCAATTTATAGTTTGAATATTACTTAAAAGCGACACAATTTCTGTCTGCTGAGGTGTCACAGACCTTGTCGGTACATCAATACATTTTAAACAGTGCAGTTGTTGTATACTCTGACAGGATTCAGAGTCAATTCAAAGTTCTACTGATGTTCCAGTTCTATTGTGTGTTGGCATGGTCATGGTGTGTCTGTTTCATTTTGTTTCATACATTTTTGTACATACATTAATTTAATTAATGTTTCATTAATGTATGTAACATTAATGTCGTAGTTGTAATAGAAGCTATTCAACGTTCTACTTAATGATTTGTTGATGGACTATGAAAGCCTACACCTCTGTGACATTTGTCAGCAGCAATTTGTCTATAAATTGGCCTCTAGACTATAAATTGGCCTCTAGCTTCCACTACAATCGATGGAACTGGCTGCACTGGACATGACAGTGGCACATTTTTTGGAGAAAAAAGACCCATCTTCTATTTTTATCTTTTTTGACTCAACTTCAGTTGTACTTTCAGTAAGAAGAACTAACCAGACCAAGAAGAACCTAAGAAGAAGAGACTAAGGACTGAATCCAAGTGCCATTACTCCCCTCTAGCCCTGCCCCAGCTGGTGACATTTTAGTCCATTTGTGTCATAAACACAAGCTTCTATTTACCAATATAATCAATAGTGTGTATTTCCTGGTTTTGGAACGGATAGCATTCACACTAAAACAAACAGCGCAGGAGTTCTAGCATACATAGCAAACCGTACCCTCGGTCTCAGGTCCACACCAGAGTTTCGGTAGACTGTGTTCACTTATCAAAATGAACCGAACCAAAGGTCGAACTAAACTCAGGTCCAGACCAAAGGGTCTAGTGTGAATGTGGTCTAAGAAGCCCCAGCCTTCTCCTTTGAACCAAACGAGAATCAGCTAGAGTAAGAGGAACCAACTAGACTATGATGAACCAGCACGACTAAAAAGAGCCAAGCTTCTACCATATATTATTTATAATATATATATATATATGGTTTAATAGCTTAGACCAATTATTTCTGACTGCTTTAAAACACAGTCCAACTAAAGGAGTTTGATATGAGCACTGAGCAGGAAAAAAATCCAAGGAGTCTAGCACTTGCACTCTGACACTTTTTTGTATCCCCCCACGGCTGCTATGTCTACGAGCAATAATTTATGAGCTCTGTGATTGTTTACCTTGAGTCATCAACTATGAAGCCCCTGTGCTGAGTCCGTGGGGAAATCTGTGTTTGTTAGAGTAATGAGACGATGTCAACAGCTCTGTTCCCAATACCCGGCGGCGCCTCCAGACTTTCCCCACTGCCACCCATTACTAAAATCATCGTCATTGTCATCAACATTAGCTCTGCCATCATAATAAAATCATCATTATCGTGTTTCTTGACTCCCACAGCTCTAATACGGCTTTGACCCTGCTAATGAACAGAGTAAGGGGGAGCAGAAGTGTAGGCGATGGTGCTAAGCTGGAGAGAGAGAGAGAGAGAGAGAGAGAGAAGTAGGAACTGAAGGGCTTTGTGTTGGCCTTCTCACCTTTCAGTTGGCCGCTCCATCACCACTGACCTTTTGACATGAGAGGCCTGACAGCTGAGAAAGAAAAAAAAAAAAGGAGAGTTAGAAATGCGGGACGTCTGAAAGCGCAAGCACGAGCTTTGTGTTTTTTGTCCGAGTGGAATGTTTGAGACGCTTCTGACTTTTTGTCATCCACAAATGGGATTTTGAGCTTGACACCCAAAAGGCAGAGAATGCTATTCCAGCCAACGCTGAAGGAAAAGGGCAGGGGGAGTCGGCGAGGGTGAGGGTGGTAGGCTGGGAGGGTGGATCAGTGATGGTTAGAGATCCAGGGGAGACCCAGAAGACAGACGGAGGCAAAACCCGGCACACAGACGGAACAGAAGGAATATAAGGGAAATAAATAAATAAAATAAAAAGGGAGAAAGAAAAAAAAAGTGAATCTTAGGGGAAAAGAGTGAGTCAGGCGCCATGGAGGAGAGCAGTAGAAAAGCGAGCGCTATTTAAAAGCCACGGGTGTTTCAGGTTTAGCCGTTACATTTGTTCCTCAGAACACTGTGGACTGCTGGGGTCTGTGGCGGAGTAGCCCTGAGGGGCTGGGCAGCAGCTGTGGAGAGCAGGGAGCCAGAACGCTCGTCTACTCTTCATAAGAAACTGTTGACTGTTTGTTTTGCTGTGAAAACACATATACATCTCTCTCTCTCTCTCTCTCTCTCTTTTTTAACTCTTATACCTCTCTTTATCACCCTCTCTTTGTCTTTTCCTGTCTCTCCATCGACCTACTTCCTATCCTCTCTCTCATAGTTGTATTGTCTGTATGCCAGTCTGTCTGTCTGCCCCCCCCCCTCTCTGTCATTCTGTGTCCTCCACTTCTTTAAGTACAGAGCAACAGAGAGAGAGAGAGAGAGTGAGAGAGAGAGAGAGAGAGCAACAGAGAGAGAGAGAGAGAGCAACAGAGAGAGAGAGAGAGAGAGAGAGAGAGAGCAACAGAGAGAGAGAGAGAGAGAGCAACAGAGAGAGAGAGAGAGAGAGAGAGTCTGACTCATTGTGTGGGAACTCTGTGAACTGGTGTCAATCAAAATGTCTTTGTGTTGGGGGAGATAAAAAAAAGAGCAGGAAAAGCGCTGCCACAAAAACATCCCCATTGTTATTGTTCAGAGAGATCAGCACCACGGAGAGCGACACTCAGCTCCTTCAGAACCACGGACAGAGATCTCACAGCAAACACTTCTCTGGTGGTGGCTGTATGGATGTCAGTGCATTTCCCACTGAAACTACACTTCTTAATTGTTCTGGGTGACTTTCAACATGTACACATCTACTCGTGGCAATTTATACAAGTGGCATTAAAACACTACAGGTAGCAAGAAAGGTAGTGCTAAGATTTATCAGGTATATAAAAGATGTGTTTAAGTGGAGAGTATTAAAGTGAGTAGGAGGCTAAGACTGGAGATTAAGGCAGATGACGCTTAGTGAATCACCGGGACTATCCACCTGGGTGGGCGCATTCATTACATGCCATTATGAAAATAGTTATGCAATTATGCTGAGTAATTAAAAGTGAAGATTACAAGCTGAGCGGAAGGACAGCGTGGAATTAGCGCCCGCTCCTCCAGAGCCACAACCTCCAGGCTTTTCACAGGCCCAGTCACAAGGCCGACAACTCACTGCACTGGGTTCCTCACAAGCCGTGTGTGTGTGTGTGTGTGTGTGTATGCGTGCACGGTCATGTGTGATCATGTCTGTGTGTTTGTCATTTTGTGCAGATGAGTCCAATAAAGAGAGCAAGACAAAGGCATTGCGATGCATGTGTGTGTGTGTGTGTGTGTGTGTGTGTGTGTGTGCACTCATGTCTATATGTGTTCATGCATGTTAATGCCCTTGACTGGGTTTGTGTATGCCAGAGCAGATCTGTACGTGCCTCAAGAAAGCCAGCGCTCCCGACGGATGTTTCCACAGTGCCACGTTTGCCTCTAAAGCCTCTAGAAGTCTCCCCGCTGTGCCGGCCTCGAAAACAATTGTTCATATTTCGAGCAACATGAAATGACAGCCCTACATCATCATGACCATTTAGAATGGGCAACTCCCTCCACTTGTTTTTTTTTTCCTTCACCCTCCACCTACACACACACACACACACACACCTAAACACACACGCACACACACACACACACACAAGATTTCTTCCACTTTCAACACCCACGTACAAATTTGACAAAAAACACCCGGAGGAAATCTCAACTGCGGCATTAGACCACTCCAGCTATCCTTGTCCAATGGCAAGGCCTTTCTTTTACTTATCCTTTTAGTGGAGAGAGACAGTGTGTGTGTGTGTGTGTGAGTGAGAGAGAGAGAGAGAGAGAGAGAGAGAGAGAGAGAGAGAAAGGGAGAGAGAGAGAGATTGATCTGCTGTTGGCCTCTAGACAGAAATAGTTGACTGCAGCGAGGCTGTCAAACCATTGCCTGACAGATTGCCTCCAAGTTCTTCTCTAAGTAAAGGGGTGTTCAAGTAGCCTCAAGAATTTTCCCTCTGTTATCAGGCCTGACTTGGTCAATCCGTCAAAAAATAAGGATCCCCACATCCTGTTTGATCGGACCTTGGGTTTTACGCTGAAAAATTAACCAGTCACTCCACAGTTCAGATTGTTGGTGTGCCAAGACTCAGACTATTTTGCGCCAAAACAAGAAAACAAGAAAAAAAAAACATATTGCAGAAGCTCTCACAGGAAAAAAGAGAAAACTGTGTGGGTCTTCCAAATCTCCTACACTAAGCCGTCTTTTCGCCATTCTTAAAAAACACAAAACAACTGTGCACAGTAACATCTGTTGGGCGATTATGCCAACCCCTAGTCAACATTTGATGTTATTTCTCAGAGTTTTTCCGTGGCTGTGTTTTATGATAATTCTCATTAGTGTGCCGTTTTTAATGAGGACTCTCTCTTAATCCTGGCTGTAGTTGGATGCCTTCCAAGGCAGGATCAGGTCACATGACCCACAAACCCATAATCCCCAGCAAAGTGCTTCTTCTCTCTCTCCTTCTCTCTCTCTCTTCATCTATCTCTCTCTCTCTCTCTCTCTCTCTCTCTCTCTTCATCTATCTCTCTCTCTCTCTCACTCTCTCTTGCTCTCCTGACGGCCTTGGCCAATGCCTCCCCCACTGCCTAGTGTGCAGCGTGGTGTGTGCTACCTGCACACACAGACATGAGAAGACATGGACACACTTGGCAAATGGGAGAAATGCCATGCTAAAATTCTAATTAATTAATTAATCAATTAATATAATATATATTAGACATTAAATACTGTACCAAAACTAGCAAACCAGAGTTCAAAGGGCACATTGTATTTAACACAAGTTCTCCCACAGTATCAATGCATGTCATATTTGTATTTTTGAAATATCAATAGTAAACAGCTTTTTGTAAAAAAGTAGCCTCTATCCCAAGTGAGTTTAGTGAGTTCAGTAGACAAAGATGGACACAGCAGAATTTTAACATGACAGAAAAGTGGAGACCTGTGATGATAGAAATGATATAATGATGCTGATGATGATGATGATGATGATGATGATGATGATGATGATGATGTTGATGATGCTGATGCTGATGCTGATGATGATGATGATATACTGATGAAGATTGTGATGATGATGGTGGTGATGATGATGATGATTGTGATGATGATGGTGGTGTTGATGATGATGATTGTGATGATGGTGGTGTTGATGATGCTGATGATGAGGATGATGATGGTGTTGATGATGATGATGATGTTGATGATGGTGTTAATGATGATGATGATGATAATGATGGTGATGGTGGTGTTGATGATAATTGTGATGATGAGGGTGGTGTTGAAGATGGTGTAAATGATGATGATGATGGTGGTGGTGTTGACGATGATGATTGTGATGATGATGGTGGTGATGATTGTGATGATGATGGTGGTGGTGTTGATGATGATAGAGGAGGCAAATGGCCAGGTGACAGCACTGCTCAGGAGAGTCCAGCCCTGCAGCAAAGCAGCACGACTCAGTGTGCCTCGGCCGTCTGTGTGCCCCTGTGCATATATTGTGTCCAGCTCAGGCACAGGGAGAGCGCTGCGCCGCGCTGCAGCGTGCAAGCGGATTAAGGCAGAGGTCAAGGCCGAGGCACACATCAGCTGTCCTGTCCTATCCTGTCCTGTCCCCTGGCCTGGCAGCCCCGCCCACAGATAAGAGCAGTCACAAGGGCTCGGCCAACAGTCAGGGTGGAGTAGAATTGAAGGAGGGAGGGAGGGTGATGGTGGGGGGTCACGCTTTTAAAAGCAGCTACGTGTGTGTGTCTGGTTGTGTTTGTGTGTGTGTTTGTGTGGGAGGGGAGTGGATGTGAACAGGAGGCCAGACAGAATCAATCCTGGATCAGAGTTCCAGAAGCCATTGTCAGTAGGGAGGTGGGCCAAACACAGACCTCAAGTTCTACTTCTACCAGACTAACAGTCTGTGCAAAGGACATCTGCCAGAGGCCATCTGTAAGAGGTTCAAAATATACATAATATACAATAATTGTACAATATACAAATGTATGTCCAGTATGTATGCATACATGCATAAATACATACATAAAGTACATACATACATAGAAGAGTCAAAAGGGGAATATACATAATACATGATATACAAACTACTTTGGTGGGTGGTGATAATCCAGACATACTACTATGAGGATTATGAGAGGCCTGCTTCTTATAAAGTCTAGCACTGCTATAATAAATATGAGCATGACATGATTTGAGATATTCTCTTTGTTGATACCGATTACGTGCAGTACGTCATCAATAAACCTGGGAATGTGATTCCAGGAAAATCATTGCATGTGCTGCTTACAAATACTTAGCGCCAGGCCCTGGAGTCATAATATGAGGATTTAAACTGGACAAAAAATTGTGCTCGTACTGTATACCCATGGCAATGGGATTCAGAACTCAGTGGAATAGGGAGAGAGAAAAAGTGAAAGAATAAGGGAAGGAGAGACTTTTCATGACTTTTCAGTGAGAAGGAGGATAAAGAGAGATTGGGGTAAGGAGAGAGAGAGAGAAAGAGAGAGAGGGAGAGAGAAGGATAGAGACATTTCTAGGGCAGGAAGAGAGAAACACACGGATGTGGTGGGAGTCAGAGAGTGAGCTGAAGGGACGGAAAGAGAAAAAGAGGGGAAACCCCTTGATGAAAAGAGAGAGAGAGAGAGAGATTGTGTGGGAGAGGGAGGGGAAAAGAGAGTGGAACTCATTGACCAAATTCAGATATTGCTTTAGTTAATCTGAACTCCTAAACCCGCCTAATATGACAGATTGAGCCTCGCTGCCAGCCAAGCTTAATCCTTGGGAGACACGAGTCACCAATCACTCGCAACTTTGCTGTGGATCCTGCACTCAAATGAAGGAGAAGCTTAATCGTTTACAGTAGCCGTGACGACAAATCAATTTCCACATGTGCATTGCAAATGTTTTCCAATTTATGTCTCCTTTAATGGCAAAGTTTACAATTGTAGCAAACCATTTGATGATAGCACTCGCCAATCATTAAACCAACTCCCTCTCTGCTTCTGAGGCAATTAATGTATAAAATATAATTGTTTTATATTGCTATGTATTTTCTGTTTACAGTGCCATGATTGTGTATGATTAGTCAAGCACTATACCTTACTGTACACAGAATGGGCCATGTGAATTTGCAGATGGGTACCGCTCTGCATGATGCTAGGTTGCAGACGTATATTTGCTGGTGTGGGACTGTTTTTCTGTGCATATATGTTCTCCAGGGAAACAATCCATCCTGATTTGAACATCGTTGAGACGGACTGTCTCCAGGCTCCTGCAAAAAGGGGGATAATGGTGATCTAGGATAAACATTTGCACAGGCGTCCAACCCCCACGCATTAAGCCACACACCCACACACACACCCACACACACACACACACACCCACACACACACACACACACACCCACACACACACACACACCATACACAGACACAGTGACTGTCTCTCAGCCATATTTCTCTCTCTCTCTCTCTCTCTCTCTCTCTCTCTAGGAGTTGCCTCTGGAGACCTCTTTCTGGATGTTCTTCCACTGTTTCTCAATTTTCTTCCTCCATTATTCATGTAGCCCCTCTTATCCCCGCGTTGGTCAATAAGTGGACTAGAATTGGGTTCGTTACACTAATGTCTAGAATAATGTCTCCTATTAACTTTTAAAGGCACACAGTGAGTGGAGACTAACCAGTGTTACCACAAACAAGTATTTATTAAACACAAAAGTTAATCATAGATATTGGTAGGCCTATGCGCCATATAGTGGCTAATAACTAAGTAGTGCCTAGCACCTTTACTCTCCCAGATAATATTATTCTTTTGATAATATTATTCTTTTGAAAAACTGAAACTAAACTGACCGTTTTCAAATATGGGTTTACCTGGCAATATACTCCGTGGAACCCCAACGTGTCCGGAAACGTGAGGCGCTAACTGAGCAGCTTTTTCACTATGCATAAAATACCTCAGCGAGATTAATTACTAAACTAAGGGTCGGGCTAAAATTAGGCTGTCCCTGGAGACGGCAACTAGGCTCCACCTTACACGATAACTAGCAGGAGGCTAGATTACTCTTCCTCGCTGTGAGGGCTAAACTTTGTCATATAAGTAAACAATCAAAAAGAATAAACAAGAACGTACCCGTAAGGCCTTCTGCTAAGCATTAAAGCACGATAACTCAGACTGTGTGACAGTGGCTTTTCTATATCAAACCACTCGATTTCAACTGAAAACAGATGTCTTTTCGGCAGCTACCTCTCAATAATAAAAACCCAAGCTTGATGGTAGGCTTACAGCGAATTTTCAAACCTGTACCAAAACACATTTTTATTCAAACATCAAGTCTGCCTCAAAATACAACAGAGAAATCATGAACTCAAAATGTCATTGTGGGAAAAACAATGACTGCGTAACAGTGCAAATCAGACCTTTCAGAATAAGGATAATAGCCTAACGCTAATAACAAGCCTTGCCAAAATTATGGGTCATTAAGTAAGAATACAAAATAATTGTTAGATTAAGAAGATTATGTTAAAACGACATGGACATTAGGCCGAACTTCCGACGTATTTTTTTGCACACACGCTGGCTCTGCCTGCTGCATTGCCTGCACAACGTCCTCGGCTTCGCGAAATCAGTGCATATTCACGCCTAATTATAGAACGTCAAAAAGAAACAAAGTAGCCGGGCTGCATCCAGACACTTAGCTGCCGTCGGGGGCTGCATGCAGTCGACTCAGACTCTCTACGGACAGTTTTTAATGTTTATCAGAAAATAACTACTCAGTGTTCTGATTGAGTATAATTTTCGGGACAATTAGGGCAGGTTTCGAGATTCAGGACAACTGCTTGGATATCGGGACTGTCCCGAATTTTTCAGGACGTCTGGTCACCCTAAAATAAACTCTTTTTTTTGGTCAAAAGTAATTCTGTCTACGTAAATACGGAATACAGAAGGCATTCTGTCCACGCAATAGTAACTTAATAACTTACAAAATGCATTCAGTGACTTATGCTTTCATTCTGTGGACGAAATGCATAATAGAATCATTTCGTGAGTCAGCAGTTTACGGAATGAATTATGTGTCACGATAATTTCATTACATGGACGAAATGCATAACAGAATCACGAAATCAGTTTTGTGACCTGCTAAAATAAATTTCGTGAGTCAGCAGTTTGCGGAGTGAATTAGCCAGTGGGTAGCCTAGGCTACCATTTAGAAGTGGCCACTTCAATCGCGCCTCCCGTTAGTCAGAGCTCCGTGAAACAAAGGAAAGCCCTCTATTTGGACGGGCAAGTAGGCATTAGGCCTATTATGCTCGCACTCAAGCGAGACTATATAAACTAGGCCTACTGTTAGGCCTACAACAAGTCGCGATTTATTAGGCTATCCAATCGCTATACTGTTTTCATGAACATTACAGGAATCCACTTCATTCATTGTTTTAAATATCGTTGCTTAGCCTACCCACGAGTTTGTCAGTTTCACTCACAGCCTACCACTACCACCTAGGCTAATGTTATGCCTCTAAATGTGATAAATTAAGAAGTAGGCCTATGCATTGATCAGGGAAACATTTAGTTTCTTTTTATTTCGGTCCACGGTTCCAGCAGTTGTGCCGCAAAATTAACAGACAGAAGCACCGGGCATAGACCTAATCTAGCCTAAATTCGTGGTCCAGTGGACCAGCAATCTACTCGCCGAAGAGGCTCATAGTTTGAAGATCATAGACCATAGATAATTCAGAGAAAGCCTATGCAGTTGCTTTTCGCCGACCGGCTAGGTCCAGCACGGCCTGGCACCAGTTCGCGGATTGCCAATCACACTGCTGTTGCAAAGCCTCTGAATGCAGCCAGCTGCCCCGTTTACCCGCAATGCTACAGCGGACTTAAGCTGCCACCTCGTGGCAAAAAGTTGCAATACATTTCACGCAGCTCTGTGAATAACGGGAGGCGCGAGTGCCACTTCTAAATGCGACCCACTGGCTAATTCATTCCGCAAACTGCTGACTCACGAAATGTATTTTAGCAGGTTACAAAACTGATTTCGTGATTCTCCTATGCATTTCGTCCACGTAATAAAATTATCGTGACACATAATTCATTCTGTAAACTGCTGACTCACAAAATGAATTGTAGCAGGTCACAAAGCTGATTTTGTGATTCTGTTATGCATTTCGTCCACGTAATGAAATTATCCTGACACATAATTCATTCCGTATACTGCTGACTCACAAAATATATTGTAGCAGGTCACAAAACTGGTTTTGTGATTCTGTTATGCATTTCGTCCACGTAATGAAATTATCGTGACACATAATTCATTTCGTAAACTACTGACTCACGAAATCTATTGTACGTGATTCTATTATACAGTTTACGAAATCAATTATGTGTCTCCTATCTAAACTCACTTATTTTAATTTCTCTGTGCAAGCTCTCAACTGGATGAAATCATACCTGTCCAGCAGAAAGCAATGCGTTTGTATTAATGATTCAAAGTCTCCACTCTGTGAATGTCCAGTAGGGGTCCCCCAGGGCTCTATACTTGGCCCAATCCTGTTTACACTTTATATAAATGATCTGCCAGAGGCATGCAAAAATGTTGATGTCCAGATGTATGCAGATGATGCTGTGATTTTTACACATGCTAAGAACTACCAAGAGATAGCATCCACACTTACAGCTGAAATGGCTCACATTGATGACTGGCTCACCAAGTCATGTCTCTACCTAAACACTAAAAAAACAGTCTGTATGGCGTTCACCAAACAAAATATGAAGGTGTCACATTCCAATGTGTTCCTTAGAGGACAGGAGCTTGATTTAGTTAGCGAATTTAAGTACCTTGGGGTCATATATGATTCCACCTTAACCTTTAAAAGTCATGTAAAAAAGGTGGCAAATAAAGTTAAATTCAATTTGCTAAATTTTAAGCAAGTTAGGCCATTTCTTGACACCAAGGCTGCCAAGTTGTTTTTATATACCATGATATTTTCACATTTTGAGTATTGTTTTATAAACTGGTCATTTACCGGCATAACTACTCTTAAAATCATTGAATCGCTATTTAAGAAAGCCATAACAACTTTTGATAAAAAGGCATTGTCATTTCACCATTGCGATATCTTAGAGAGACACACATTTTTAAGCTTTGATAATTTTAAACACTTTAAGTATGCATGTTTGGTATACAAAGTGCTGCACAATCTTGCCCCCCCTCCGCTGCATGGCTTTTTCCAAAGACTTGGAAGTGGAGGAAGTACACGGGCCTCTGTAAAAGGGGACTGTATAATACCATTCAGATGCACCGTTTTTGGCCAAAACGTATTGTCAGTAGTAGGAGGTAAACTATGGAATAGCTTGCCCCTCCCAATAAGAGAGTGTCCTACATATAACACCTTTAAAACTCACTTAAAACAGTGGCTCCTAGAAAACCAGAGATGCACTCACCTTTAACTGTCACACATGTAATTTCATCACCCACTCAATTTCACTATCAATTAAATGTATACAGGTGGATGAATTATGTCCTTGTCTTCATGTATTTCTGTTTCATTTTTGTTTGTTTATTCTGTCAATGTACTGTATATGTCACCCTTATGTCCTCCTTGTCTACATGTATTTCTGTTCTGTTTTTGTTTTGTCTGTTGTGTTTTGTTTATTCTGTTAATGCATATGTCACCATTATGTATTTAATTTTACAGTGTGTGAGTGCTGTATGACTGCTGGCTATCTATACTGTATGTGTTGTCCTATGTCACCTGCAGGGACTGCAGATGAAAAGTAGTTTTTTTTACTAATTCTGGCATATTTACATAGTGTTTATTACACAATGTTCATTAATATGCATGGTCCCTATCAAATAAACCAATAAACAATAAACAACATTTCGTCCACAAAATGAAAGCATATGTCACTGAATGCATTTCGCAAGTTATTAAGTTACTATTGCGTGGACGGAATGCCTTCTGTACCACAACACAATACTTTTGTGGACGAAATTGCGTGTAGGTGCATTCCGTATTTACATAGACAGAATTACTTTTGACCAAAAGAAAAAGAGTTTATTTCGTCTACGACAGTGAATAGTGCATTCAGCATTATGTCCACGAAAGGAAAAGGCCACCAGTCAATTTCGTCCACGAAATGATGTGCTCTCTTAGGGCTGTATTTTGGGTCACCAGCGCATGGCGTAATACTCGTTATTCACCCGCGAAAAGTTGAATTTGCTATTTTGCACGTTTTTTTTTTAAGCATTGCGCCCAGGGGTGTGGCAATTATCAACCTAGGGAGGGGCCTGGCGCGTTGTCTAAAAATCGCTATCATACACCACCTAAACCTGGTCAGAAGTCAATGGCAAGTTGTTCATATGCTATTTTAAGGTTGCATGTCAACAGTCATATTGGCAGGTGCACGCACCATTCTTCTATCATTCATGAACGCACACCAGCGCACGTCCATGCAAAGCATTACAAATTGCATGATTACAATGGGAAACATAATTAGAACAAAGATATTACGAAATACTGTACATCTCATAATGAGTAG
>NW_027468859.1:5474620-5484620 GCF_046254945.1 Alosa pseudoharengus
ACATCCTTCACTAAAAATTCAAACCAAGTTCTGGTGATAAGAGTACACAAATAGTTGCGTGCTGCACTGTCATTGCACTGCGTGTGTAATGAATCATTTCAATTGATTTGAATTGATTCAAATATTATGTTCATTGAAATGGCTAAATGCACCATTGATTTGGGCATCCAATGGGCTAACTAAATGGTGCCCGTATCCACTGATTTTGGATCAGTTGGTACGCTTATTTCATCCTATCCTCTTGCTGGGCGAGGCTATTCAGATCTGATTTACCAACTGATTGGGCGTGCATTTAGGTCATATTTTTTATACTCAAACTCCGCTGTTCCTCTGTGAAATAGCAGAATGTGATGAGGCAATGTGGCTTAATTTATTTGCGTTCAGTTTTATTGACTGATCGGATTCTTGTATGGGGAACTGTCCCTACTTGTTATGGGGATGCGGTAGCAACAATGGTAAAAAATAAAATAAAAAAGGTTAACCCCCCCCCCCCCCCCACATCCAAATCACGAATTCAGTGCATCTTAATTTATCCATTGTCTATACCATAGTGCGCAGTTGGTGGCATGTCGGAATACTGCGAAGTTAAAGTTATGGGATAGGTGTTTTTTTTAATGGGAAGCATAAAATTACTTTTTTATATGCTGGGGATGATTTCAGTTTATAAATCGCTATTTTAAGTTCATCTATTGTTCAGTTATTTAGGATCTTTATTTCTTGTTTGTTTTTCTGGTCGGTATGGAGAACGCTCGACACATACTCATCAGTTTACACAGCCACGTCCATCTTTTTTTCTCCTGTGCCGGGTAGATTATGAAATGCAGAGGCATGACGCGATGGCGTTGTACATTGTCTTTTCCTTTCCTGACAGAGACAACTAAGTATACTCAAGTTATGCAGTCCTATAGCACCTGTGATATTTAAAAAACTCATTAAATCAGGTGACCCGTTAATTTCTTTTCGACAGGAACGGTTCAGGTACTGTAACAGTTTTCTATGTACCCCTATTTGAGACCGGGCAGATGGGTATGATGTACGGCAGTAAGGGTGAACAGTAAAATCCACGGTTTCTGCCCAGACAGAGGTGTCCATAACTGTATTTTATTCAGACGGCCACTGGGGACAGATCCTCTGGCGAGCTTGAAGTTTGAGGGTAAGGGTCTAGCAGGGAGGCGTCTGGATGATTACTTATGCAGCATTACAGGGGGCAAACAAGTCTGGTGACCTCAATACCATCTTGCCATTTGTTATCTGAAGTACTTCAGTGTGGAAAATAGGCCTCAGAGCCTAAGCAATTATTCAGAGGGATTGTACAAAAGGGCTTGCCATATAACCTCCAAAGAGGCCACATTGAGCGCTATTTGGATGTTAGTTGGCTTGGCTGGGTTGTTTACAGGCCAGCAGAGAGTGATAAACACTGAACTCCTGCTCTGTAGGATAACATAACCTAGATACCTGTGGCTGGAAGGTATTTTGGCTTTGTGCTACGAACAGAGCATGCTCAGAAGCCGGCCAAGACATGAACCTTTCTGCTCTCTCCAGTACTGTATTGTCTGTGTGTGTGTGTGTGTGTGTGTGTG
The DNA here is from genome assembly GCF_046254945.1 of Alosa pseudoharengus. Classification (NCBI taxonomy): domain Eukaryota; kingdom Metazoa; phylum Chordata; class Actinopteri; order Clupeiformes; family Clupeidae; genus Alosa; species Alosa pseudoharengus. The sequence goes on from NW_027468859.1 coordinate 5,476,201, forward strand.
TGTGTGTATGTGTGTATGTGTGTACAGTATGTGTGTGTGTGTGTGTGTGTGAGCGCGCGCGTGTGTGTGTGAGCGTGTGTGTGTGTGTGTGTGTGTGTGTGTGTGTGTGTGTGTGTGTGTGTGTGTGTCTGTGCGGCTGTTTACCTGAGTTGTGACTTGCAATCTGGTGTGCCTGTGAGACAAGCGTATTGAAAGTAATCAGCAGACTCTGTCCCTTGGTGCAGTTCTGGCGTTTGCCTCTGAGAGATTAGTGCCCTGTTGCCTCTAATGGATGTGCACTACTGTATTCAAACCCTCTAACACATGTGCACAGATGCACACAAACACACACACACAAATACATATGCCGACGCATGCACAAGTACAGACAAATACACCCCCCACACACACACACAGACACTCAAGAGAACTCACACTTTAAATTGCAGAAGAAAAGGGCCACACATGTACACATTATGCTTGCTGGCATATACATGAGAACAAGTAAAAAGACACACACACACACACACACACACACACACACACACACACACACACACAACAACAACAGCATTTATATAGCGGTCTATGAAGGTACCCAATTACAGTGAAGGGGGGCACCTTTCTTACACACACACACACACACTTTTCCATGTTGTTCTCACAGAGAAGAGAAAAGGGCACTGACTGCCTTGATAGCAAAACGTGCGGCACTGCCATATTGACGTGGCGGCACTGCCATAATGACGTAGTGGCACTGCCATAATGACATGCACTGCCATGATGACGTGGTGGCACTGCCATAATGACATGCACTGCCATGATGACGTGGTGGCACTGCCATGATGACATGCACTGCCATGATGACGTGGTGGCACTTCCATGATGACGTGGTGGCACTGCCATAATGACATGCACTGCCATGATGATGTGGTGGCACTGCCATAATGACATGCACTGCCATGATGACGTGGTGGCACTGCCATGATGACGTGGTGGCACTGCCATAATGACATGCACTGCCATGATGATGTGGTGGCACTGCCATAATGACATGCACTGCCATAATGACGTGGTGGCACTGCCATAATGACATGCACTGCCATGATGACGTGGTGGCACTGCCATAATGACCTGGTGGCACTGCCATAATGACATGCACTGCCATGATGATGTGGTGGCACTGCCATAATGACATGCACTGCCATGATGACGTGGTGGCACTGCCATAATGACCTGGTGGCACTGCCATAAAGATGTGGTGGCACTGCCATGATGACTTGGTGGCACTGCCATCAAGACGTGGTGGCACTGCCATGATGACGTAGTGGCACTGCCATAATGACATGCACTGCCATAATGACATGGTGGCACTGCCATAATGACCTGGCGGCACTGCCATAATGACGTGGTGGCACTGCCATAATGACGTGGTGGCACTGCCATAATGACGTGGTGGCACTGCCATGATGACGTGGTGGCACTGCCATGATGATGTGCAGAAGGGGGAAGGAACTGAGCACACACCACACTCCAGATCGAGCATCTTTGGCTCCCATGCAGCCTTGTTTGTATAAACAAAAGCTGGAAGCCAGCCAGTGCACCAGCTAATCAGCTCCGTAATTGGCCCCCGCTATAAACCCAAGTCACCCGCCTGTGTGTGAGAGCCTGAGAGAAGGAAGATGTTCTATTTCAGAGGGAAGAAGAGAGGGTCGCTTGGAGAGCCCACTGGCACCAAAGCAGGAACAAGCACAAATACACACACACACACACACACACACACACTCATGCACACACACACACCACAGAGCAAAAACCCTGAACCCCCCTGGCTGGCTCCGCTTGTCAGGAGAGAAGCCTTCTTTAACTGTCATATTAGAGTCTTCTGAATGGCCGTCAGAATCCTGTGCATAGCTCTCAGGCGTTTTTTTCTTTCATTCTTTTTCCTAGAAAAATCCGCCACTACTTTTCAAAGGGTGGCTGTGGTGGTGGTGGTGGGTGGAGGGGGTGGGGGGGTGGGGTTGAGGGAGGGTCAGGCTCTTGCAGTTCAGAAATGGAAGGCTGGACGCCATGCAAAAGCACCTTCTTGGCCCAGCTTGCTGTGCTGTGTGGGGGCAGGTCGCCGTGGGAGCTGGGGAGTGGACGTGAGGGTGGTGTGGGGGCGTTGGCGTTGGTGGAAGGAGGCGGGTGGACATGTGATGGAATGCATGAGTCAAACCCATTCATAAGGCCTCCAGTCAGACTTTGAGTCACGCTCGTCAAACTCAAAACACCCTTTATTCAGCCCATTCCCCCGCCCCCACCAACCCAAAACAGCTCTTTCTGTCTTTCTTTCCTTCCTTTTCTTTCTTTCTGCCTTTCATTCGCCCCCCCCCACCCCAGTTAACACTCGTCATAGAGAGTGTCATGGCTGCAGCCTCTGTGTGCCTCTGAAAGATGTGCTCACACAGGGGATCTGAGGATCTGAGTGGGATTGAGATTGGCCTGTTCTCAAGCAGGTCTTTAGGTGCTGATATAATACCCCCCTCTAAGCAGGCCTTTGGTCCTATCAGCGGATCTACTGGCTATAAATAATGCCACATATGGCGCCACTCTCCGAAGCTTGACCTCTCGCATGCTCAGACCGCACAGCTCACGCATCACATCGTATGGTATGGGTACCTGACAGGGTTGCACCCATGCTGCGCTAGTCACTGCTCTGGTCACTTCATCTCCATTGTGGCCCTCATTAGCACTGAAGTGCTTTTTTTATTTCCTTCATCTTGACTCTATGGTCCATCGTTTTCTCTTTCGTTTTTTCTTGCTCTTCATGTCTCGCACCTTCTGCTCTCTCCTGTCACTCTCCTCTTTTGATTTTAGAAGTGGCGCCACATTCTTCTTTTACTCTCTTTCTCTCTCTCTGTCGCTCACGCTCTCTGTGGGGGTTGGCCACCTGGCTTTTGATCCACCAAGCCCACAAGCTGGTGGTCAGGGGGCCTGTGTGTGTGTTTGTGTGTGTGTGTGTGTGTGTGTGTGTGTGTGTGTGTGTGTGTGTGTGTGTGTGTGTGTGTGTGTACTGCTCATAAGTCTGAATCAGCAGCCATATGTCAGGCTAAGAGCTACCAGTCTTCGAGGAGCACCATAACTACACTTGCAAAAAAGAACAAAGTTAAAGTAACAAATAATTGATATTTCAGAGCCAGTTTTTTTTTATTTTTTATATTATTATTTATTTACTGAGGCACATTTGGGGCTTAATTGTAGTTCTCAATTATGCTTATGAACAGTATTTGAATTTCAAATCTTTCGGGTTTGTGTATTTTTCAACCCCCCACACCTCCCCCCTTGCGCTTGGGTAAAATGATATTGATGACAAGAAGAACCCAGCTCTGCAGCGCTAAGTAGAGACAAGTTCTTTAAAGTTTAAGTTTTGAAGACACTGGCATCAACATCAAAGGGAAGGAAGGCCACTTGCCTAATGGTTATTGAGCTGTTTGGCCTCTCTGTATAGATCCTTTAATCTCAAAACAACTCCTGTCCATGGCTCTGACACGGTGATTTACTGTGCTGTGCCTCGAGGGGAGATGAAGAGAGGTGCGTGCACTCAGGGTGTTTACCTGTAAATGCAGCTGGAAGCTGGAATGGAGGGCCTGTCAATGTGTCAAAGGCATAAGAGCAGATTCTTGCCTTCCCTCTTCCTCATTTGACTTGGCACAGGTGGTGCAGGTGCCATCTCCCTCCTCTGCACAAGTCACTGCACAAAATGTCCACTAATGGTATGGAGGGGAAAGAAGAAATGATCATGGGGAGGGATTTTTTTAATCTCTCTCTCTATATATCTATCTATCTATCTATATATCTATCTATCTATCTATATATCTATCTATCTATCTATCTCTCTCTGCATGTTTCTCTTTCTGTCACATCCGTTCACCTTGCTTGTAAACATCAAGGATAACCGCAGTGTCATTTGTCACAACAGCCACGTCTTTATCACTCTCCACTGATCCGACCTGCAGGAGCCAGAGCAGTCGCAGGGGCCAGAGCAGTCGCACCTCCTCACACACACGCCCTGTTGCACACCACTGCTGCAAACAAAAGCAAGCAAAAAAACTTCACCAGACACGAAACTTGTTCTTTAGTATTCCCCCACTGAGCTTGAAAACCAGCTGCACTTTTGTCAAGTCAAGATTTTCAAGATTCAAGATTTACTTTATTGTCATTTTTCATGTTCACCTTCATACATACAAAAAATACATATTGTTACCCCAGCTTGTGTCAGTATCAAACAGGGAAATAAATGTAGACATGTAGGAGGAGCTTGGGCACAGAGTAGGCCTATTACAGTAAAGTGAAGTGCAGTGGAGAGTACAGTAGCAGCTTGTGCGGAATAGCAGCACAGTATGTAAAGTGCAAGTGCAATGCAGTCATGTGTTTAGTCCAAACAAAGTGCAGTTCAGGCAGGTAGCTGCAAGTCATTGTCCTGCACTAGGAAGATTAATGTTATCCTAAGCAACATACAGTAATTGTCTCATTTGGCATATTTACTCATTTGGAAAAAGGTGAAAATGATTTAAAAAAAAAAAAACATTTCACCATTTAGCTGAGGCTACTCATAAATTATTTTGTTTGTTGTCATCATGGGGAAAAGGCTAAAAGGTAGGTCAGACCGAGAGTGAAATCGACCAACAGCCTTATTACCCTGTGTAGTTTCCACTTTCCAAGCAGAGCCTTTAAGGGAAATGACAGTGTTGGTGCTGTCATGGCAGTATAGGCGCCTAAGGCTTGGGTGGTGGTGGGGAGACAAGAGCCATTTTACACAGACTCGTCAGCCACATCTGGTACATTTCCTCCGGATTCTGAAACCCAATCTGTATTGATTCAGAATGAAAAAAAAATCCACAGTTGAGCCCTTATCTTCTTGCTCACTTTGATGTATTATGAGTGCAAACGCAGAAAACCACACTAAACCAGCAGTGCGGGGCTCCTTAGAGGCGATGACAGTTCTGACAGTGCAGCGAGCAGGGTGGGGGATGTCTGATGTTTGGACAGATATTATTTTTTTTTTTCTGCTGTTCTAATGGTTAGACAGTGGAGCAGATTCACCCAGGCCTGGCAGTCTTCAGGGGATGTGTCTGAATAACGCTGGCCAATCATTTATTTATGATTTATTTTTATCCCCGCGCCCACCCCACCTCCTCTCCTCACCACACCACATGGCCAAAAGGCCCTATCCAGTTGCTGACAGGTCAGCACTCATACAGTTAGAAGTCCAAACAGAACAGAAAGAGGATTGTGTTAAATCCTTTTATATTCTTTTTTTATCTCTTTTTCTCTCAGTCTCTCCCTCTATTTTTTTTCTCTATCGTCTCATTGTGTGACTGTCTGGATCAACTCCTCTCATCCCCCCCCCACCACCCCACCCCTCACACACACACACACACACACACACACACACACAACCATCACCGCCTGTTACGAACGCAATCTCCTGACCACACAATGCCATCCTACTCTGGTCCGTCTGGCTAATTGAGAGAGATAGCATCTCTTTCTCGTTCAACTCGATGGAAGAGGCTTTAGAAGGAGAGAGAGATAAACAAAGGCCACTTCTCAGCTCCTGGAAGGTTCTTAATCACATAGAACATGCAGGGTATCAATTTTTGCTTAGCATAATGCCCCCATGAAGAGAATATCACTTTGGTCGTAAATCAATTAAGAGACTATTGTCAGCAAACTCGACGGGCAGTTATTAGATTGTGTGTGGCACATGGGTTTGCCATGGCTTTGGCGGCGCTTACGTGTCTGACAGAGAAAATTACACCGTTGAGACAGCCATTTGTCAGCGCTCTCCTTCTGGGGCACTTAAAGATGGCACAGTGGGAAGAGAGATATAAAATTGTGGAGATTGAGCTGTTTTTATCCAGGGAGAATCCCTGTGTCAGCTCCCCCCAGCCGCCTGCCCAAACACCGCCCCACCTTCACCCTCTCCACCCCTGATGAGGCAGTCCATGTGACGAGACTGTCCTGGCCCCCCACAAACACACACACACACACACACACACACACACACACACACACACACACTAGCACATACCGACACAGATTTATTGTGTCTTTGCCTGCTCTTGCTGTAATTTTCTAAAGATTCATTTCACTGCAGAACACCAAACCCCAGCAGTTCCAAAGTACCACTCATTTAAGCATCTCTGCTGCCAGCCCACAGTATAGAGACAGATACAGAGTGTGTGAGAGATAAAAAAGAGCAAGAGAGAGAGAAAGAGAGAGAAAGAGAAAGGGAGAGAGAGGAAGGTGTGTGGGAGAGAAAAGGAAGACGAAGAGAGTAAATGGAGCAAAAAAAACTAGCCAGAGGAAGGATGTGACAGATAGAGAGATGGATGGAGGAGGAAGGGAGAGAAAGGTTGTGAGGAATGAGGCCATATGCGAAGTTTGGGAGGAGAAATGGTGGAGGTGCGCCGGCGAAAGGTGAGAAATCGATAAAAAGCCCAGAGTGAAGACAGAGGAGGAGGAAAAGGCAGAAACGTGAGAAGGGCAAAAGGAGGAGAGAGGACCAGCCCCAGTCAGGGTTAGAGTACAGCACAACAGAAACACAACGGCTGAGCGGGAGACACAGAGACACACAGACAGGGAAGTAGGCCGGCCGACACGGAGGGAGGAGGATGGGTAGGAAGGAAGATCTATAGATAGATAGATAGATAGATAGATAGATAGATAGATAGATAGATAGACAGATACATAGATAGATTAAATATACACAAGTAGTTTGGTAGGAGTGTATAACAAACAGCCAGATAGATAGATAGATAGATAGATAGATAGATAGATAGATAGATAGATAGATAGATATATAGATAGGAAGAAAATGAAAAGGAGTGTGTGTCTGCTTGGGCATGGTTGCTGGTCTGGCATGAGCGTCTCATTACGGCTCTCCAAGCAGCAGCGGCTCTGTGTCAGTGTGGTGCGGTTGACCCGCAGCTTGGCGCCTCATGCTGTGCCATGGCTGCTTGAGCCAATTAGGAGCTCTTGGCACGGCTCATCCATGCCCCGCATCCACCGCCCAGCGCCCGCTGCCTGGCTGCCTGCCTGGCCGGCCGGGGTGGCGTGGTGAGGCGACGACGTACTGGCCACCGCTGATCGGAATTTTAACAGGATTCGTCACAGCAAGACTCCGAACGCTGCCACCATCCACTGTCATAACCCCCTCCACATCACACACACACACACACACACACACACACACACGCCATGCTTAGAGAACCATGTGTGTTGAGACTATCCTTGGAGCGTGCTGAATATGATGCCTTGATCTCTCACTGTCTGTAGTGCTTTGTGTCAAGAAAAGTGCTGGATGTGAGGTGAGATCGGAGAGAAGGAAGCAGGGGGAGGAGAGGAGAGGAGAGGGAGGGGGAGTGGAGGGGGGGGGGCTGTAAAGACTGAAGAATTGCAGGAATAAGGAAAAAAAGAATGGAGAAGGATGGTAGTGTTGAGAAGGATGATGAGGGGGGACTTTCAACAGTGTGATGTGTTTGTGCAGAGCAGAAGATTGGAGCATATGAGGTGCACAGATGAGGGAGAGCGTGAGAGTGAAAGGGAGGGATAGAGGTGTGTGTGTGGGGGGGGGGAGGGATAGAGGTGTGTGTGTGGGGGGGGGGATAGGATCAGAGGTGTGTGTGTGTGGGGGGGGGTTGACTGAAAAGAAAGACACAGCGAGGGAAGAGGAGAATTGAAGAGAGTGGAAGAAGAAAGGAAAAGAGAAAAGATGAGAAATTAGAGGAGACGAGCAGAAAGGAGAGAAAGGAGAAACATGACGTCAGTGGGAGGTCAAGAAATGGTCTCTCTTTCTCTCTCTCTCTTTCTCTCTCCCTCTCCATGTCTTAGCTTTTAGTAATTATTTGTTTGACACTAAAGTCAGAGTTTTCAAGGACCTTCAAGCCCAGACACATTTTGTTATTAGTTCCTTAATATACCATAGTGTTAGATAGAACACATTGTGCCTGTTCCCAGCTAATGACTACAACGTCACACCTGATATGAATACAATTAACAGCCATTGCCTGTGAAACGATAATTAATTTGTGAAAGCCAATACCACACAGTTAATTAACACAAGCTGTTTGTCCATGGAACTTCAAACAAATGAATATCAGGACTGCGAGGATGACACAGAGCCTATGTGAAATGTCATGATGTATTAACTGTAATCAACCCATTACTGCAGGCCACCTATAGACAGTCAGCTCCTATAGAGGTTCAGCTCCTATAAAGATTCAGCTGCTTTAGAGGTTCAGTCTCTTAATTTCTTTGCTTCGTTCTTTCATATTTATTTATTGCAAACCTTGCCTGTGTGTGTTCTCTATCTGTCCATCCATCTATCTATCCATCTATCTATCATCTATCTATCTATCTATCTACAGTATCTATCTATCTATCTATCTATCTGT
>NW_027468859.1:5487120-5489620 GCF_046254945.1 Alosa pseudoharengus
GAAAAACTTGGTCTTTCAAATTTGTGATAATTAGTAGCAAGAGCCTGGCCCCGTTTATTCTCGACACGTCCCCACAATGGCTGTTACTGATGGCGAGGGATTGAAAACGAATACAAGAGCCTTTGCCACACCACCCCATTCTCTAATGTGCGAACGGCAGTTCCCCAAGATCTGATAAACTAATCTAGCGGCGATTAGATAGCTGTTTGGGTACGTGAAAATAGGGAAAAAATTGCACCCGGCTTTTAAAGCTGTCGTCACTTAAGAGCCTGGCGGAGAAGAGAAAAGAAACAAGCCACAAAGCGAAGCCACCTGGTGCTTTGCGAAGCCAGTCAAATCCATTCTTTTTCTTATTATCCCAAGGTTTCTTTTTTTTTTTGGTGTTTTGTTTTGTTTTGTTCTGTACCCTTTTTTCGAGATCGGAGAGCAGATGAGGCGGTTGGCAAATGGAAGCATCATCTCGCTTATTCCCTTGCCCACAGCTAATGCCAGGGGGCCTAGTGGCGGAGGGCATCAGAGAGATAAAGAGAGAGAAAGAGAGAGAGGGAGAGGGGGGGGCGAGAGAGGGGGGCCGGGTGAGAGAGGGAGATAAAGAGAGAGAAAGAGAGAGAGGGAGAGGGGGGGGAGAGAGGGGGGCCGGGTGAGAGAGGGAGATAAAGTGAGAGAGAGAGAGAAATAGTGGTCTCTTTCTGTGCCGTGGATTAGTTGTTTATGACAATTTGCTCGCACAGCTGTACTGTGTAATTGATCCCCCTCTCTCTCTCTCCTATTTTCTCCTTTCCTCTCTCTCTCTATCACATCGTTGGAAAGCAGGACAGAGGGGCCCAGGGGAAGAGCTTGCCAGAGAAATAGAGCTTTGAAGTCTAAAAGTAAGATGGCGGCCGGGAAGAATTCAACCTACATTATGGTTGGGACTGGCAGCTGCAGTGTAGAACAAAATCTTGCGCGGTTGCTATTCATAGCACTCAATCAATGCGGCTGGAGTGGGAAAAACAATTGGTGTTTTGTGTGTGTGTGTGTATGTGTGTGTGTGTGTGTGTGTGTGTGTGTGTGTGTGTGTGTGTGTGTGTTTGTATGTTTTGATGGGTTTATATCAGATTTTGATGCTGGTACTGGGATCCGTTCCACCTAATTAAAAATGGCCAGATCTCACAGAGATTGTATATGTGTGTGTGTGGGTTTGTGCATGACGTGTGTGTGCGTATGTGTGTGTTGATGTGTGTGTGTGTTGGTATGTGTGTGCATGTAGGGTCTGTTCGCAGTTAAACATCTCTATGTGCCATCTCTAGACGCCCCTTTGTATAGTCTCACATGCACAGTGGAACAACAGTGTCTGCCCATGCTGCAGAGCCGTGCTGTTTATATGAATGCCCGGGTGGCAGGCTGTTTACTTTCTCCATTATTGCTCCCTGTTAACGTTATTTGATACTGTTGAGCTGTGGGTGATAAAGATAGCTCTGGTGACGATACACGGGTCCACTCACTTACACACACCGCTCAACCAGTAGGTTTCTAGGTCTTTTTTTTTTTACTTCATTTCCATCACTTTGCTTGTTTGCATCAAAATCCCACTTGGCTTGTGCTATCTTTGGGAAAATGCCCATCTATTTATTTGAAGTACAAGCCAGAGTTTGGATTAATCCTCCATGGTAGGAGGACATCGGTGCGAGAGGTAGGAGTTGAGGTGGTTGCAGAGTGATACGAAGGACAGTTTTTTTGGGGGTTTTCTTTGCTGTTACAGCAACACTTAACAACGTATGCGCTGAAGTGATGGATTGTCACCAGAGACTCTCCGCAGACAATAAGAGCTTTCTGGCTGGCTGAAGCATCTCCCTCTACAGCTCTTGCATGGCTGTTTGAGAACACCAGCAACATTACATTTCCATCCGACACTGATATCTTATTTATGCAATAAGTGCCTTTGTTGGGACGTCCTCACATAAACCGGGCCCGGTGCTAGTAGGCTAGCTTCTTTTCTGAGAACCACTCCCACTGAACAGAGATAGAGGGATGTAGGATTACAAGCTTCCATCAACTTGTCTCTGTGTGTGCATGTGTGTGTGTGTGTGTTTGCCTGTATGGATGTGTGCCATTATCACTATGTCTGTGTATACGTACACAGCTGTATGAGGATGGATTTGTGTTTGTATTGATGTTTATGTATACTACATGAATGGTGATGAGTGCAGCTGTGTGTGTGTGTGTGTGTGTGTGTGTGTGTGTGTGTGTGTGTGTGTGTGTGTGTGCATGTTTGTGTGCGTTTGTGTGTACGTGTGTGTGTGTGTGTGTGTGTGTGTGTGTGTGTGTGTGTGTGTGTGTGTGTGTGTGTGTGTGTGTGTGTGTGTGTGTGTGCATGTTTGTGTGCATTTGTGTTGTGTGCACCAGGGTCAGGGGCCATCGTTCAGCTCTTCTCATCTCCGGGGGTTGAGCTGAGGTCTCATCCCAAGATTAGACCTCATCTCCCTTTCAATCACTGGCCGTGTCCTCATCTGGCTGCCAC
>NW_027468859.1:5494620-5514620 GCF_046254945.1 Alosa pseudoharengus
TGCTAATTTGTGTATCTCTTTTTCAATCAGTGATAACGAGCACCCTTAAATTGGTTAAGCACTGCATGCTAATTACAATGTTTAGCATTTTTAGGACCAGGGTGATCGGCACAAGTTGGAGAATTACCAGTCTAATTCAATTGGTCATATAGGTAGAGGCTATTTTTAAACTGCCCTACTTGGCGTTTGGACTCTCATTAAAAATAGCTTTCTTTTTATAAATAGACCTGAAACAAGCCTTGAGAGCTTAGAGGTTATAATTAGTCATGCGTGTACACAATAGCTCCATGTCCCGATCCATTTATATTAGATCGGCTTTAAATAGGGTTTAGCTCAGGAACCTTTCGTGTAAGCTAGCATGAGAAAGCTATAATATTAAGTAGCATGCTAATGCATCAGCAAGTAATATGACTGAAGTTAGATTTTTATGCCTGAGAGTGTGATAACTAGATGTACCGCAGAGCGGTACAAAATATGACCGCCGCCCAGTCCAGCACATTTTTTCCACAAAAAGAAATCACGCTGAAAGGCCTATATGATTCTAACTGTCTCACGAAATTGCATTATCCACACTCAATTCTCACTGGTATCTGCTAGACAACAAGTACCAAAACATGATTAGTTCATAGATTTCACATGTAAAATTCATTTTATACAACCCCACCTCCATCTTGCCTGTTCATAATTCTGAGAAATTCTTGAATTGTGTGCATGTGTGCATGTACATGTTTATGTTATGCGTGTGTGTGTGTGTGTGTGTGTGTGCGTGCTTGTGTGTATGCCTGCGTATGTGCCTGTGCATGCAAGCGTACATATGTCTACTGTGTGAGTATGTGTCATACGTATGATTACTGTGAATGTATGTGTGTGTGTGTGTGTGTGTGTATCTGTTTGTGCACATGTGTGCACATGAAATGGGTTAACATGACCCCTGGAGGCAAACATACGGAAAAAAATGGTCATCGTAGGCCCTACAGCTGCGCGGCGGTCATAATAAGTAAAATAGAAAGTATGCTCTTTACAAGATTGGCTCAATATTTACATGTGGTTTAGCTTCATTGTGCAAGCAAGTGTTTGAATATCAGCACCAAAGCGATTATGATATTTTGTGTGAAACTTTTTCCCCATTGCTGCTGGTATGGTGTTGCTGCTTTGAGGTGGAACAGAAAGCCAGGCTTTGCCTTTTGGATGGCCGTGGAGCAGATGTCAGCTCGCTGTCATCTCTTTTGAGGGCCATATGCTTCCGTGAGCAAACGTTCCTTTGAATTAGGAGTTTAAGCTCTCAGCAGTATTCCCCAGCCCCCCCCCCCCCCACACTGTAACAAAAAGAACGCCTTAGGTGCTGCTTTAGAATACATATTCTATCGTCTGTGTTCAGTTGGGGGGTTAGCAAACGGGGCTCAGGCAAAGCATTGCACTGCAGCACTAGACACAAAGCAACACCCGCATGTAGAGATAGAGACAAACAGGCAAACAGAAAGACAGACAAACAGGGTGGCAGAGAAAAAAAGAAAAAAAGACACAAAGAATAAACAAGTCTCCGAATATCATTCTAATTCTGGGTGTGGATTATTTGACAAGGGTCGACTGAACCAGTTCAAATCCAAGATTATGAGGAGTTATTTAATCGCCCCACCCCTCACTATCCCCTTCAGCAAAGCCTCCGTCTGGACCTTTAAGATGACCTGGCGCTCGACATTAGCAGGAGCCCTTGCTGTTAGGGTTAAAGGTCATGGGTAGTTATCCACAGACAGCGAACAGACGTGGTAGAAGTAATCCAGGACTAAGACTTCAATTAAATGGCTGAGCAGGGACGGTTTTATTTTCTCTAATTCGAACCCCCCATAAAAAAGATCATGGGAGTGTAATGGTCATTGAAAGTCAAGGTTTGCGAGTTGGCTTTTGCACAGCTCGAGGCTTTTTACACGTCTCTCTCGCTCGAGTACTGTTTGTCCAAAGCGATTGCATTCACTTGGACAGCTTCCATGTGCTCTGTCCGTGAGGATAAAGATCCTGGAGTGCGGGGACATCTACTATGAAGCCCAGCGGCTTGCTGGACATGTTTCTTTTTTTTTCATTAGCTGCCGAATTCCACAGCGACAGTGTTACTGGCAAACACTTGCCAAACCCCGTTGGCCAGGAGCAGCCCCCGTAACGCTGATCTTAAACGGCTCGGACAGTTTACTTATTACACACAGTGCACCCAAAGGACTCTGAGAACGGGAGTCGTGGAGATAAACTTCGCCCCTTATGGAAGGAGGCTTTATAGTAAGAATTTGTGTGCTAGGGGTTTAATTTGGCAGCAAGGAAATCCCTCATGAGTTTGCAGAATAAACCCCGAAGAGTGCCCTAAGGATGATCAAGACCAAACAGACGCTGACAGAGGTGAAATCCTTTTAAAAACAATTCACTCCCGTTGTGAGACGGCATTTTCACTCCCGTTGTGAGACGGCATTTTCTTGGGGAGGTGCCTGACCGCCTCAGTGTCGCTTCTCAACATCTGCAACACATACTGCACTGCTTTTATCTGAACAGACACAAAAGCGCATTAGCAGAAAAGTCTTGCAGAGTGTGTGTACTCCTGGGGACCTACATGTGTAACAGCTGTTGTCTGCAGTCCTCTCCATCAGCTGAGCTGGAGGAGTACAAAAGACTGACACACGTGCACAGCATATGCGGCTCTGTAAGATACTGTAAAAAGTCGCATTATTTTTGCTTTTGAACTGCAGGCCCGAATACCAATCTGAAGGTAACTAAGCAGGTTTGTTTTGAAACGGAAAGTCGTATGCGTATACGGATCTTTGAATGCATGTGTGACATAATGGTCCTTATCCTTGCAAGGACTGTGTGTGTGTGTGTGTGTATTGAAATAGTTTCATTTTTTCACACCAGAGCAATGGCATGAGGCAGAGCAATGGCACGAGGCAGCCGGACATGAGACCTGTAGTCATCGTTTCAGTGAGGACCTTGGGGCTATTCCAAGTATGTGGTTTAGTGATAAACCTGGGTAAGCTAACTCAGAGTTTGTGGTAAACTTCGAATGGCATTGTTTTATTAGGTGAATGAAGCCATACAGCTCTTCTATTGGGAGGTTTACCACTTACTTTGAGTTAGCTTACCCAGGTTTGTCTGAGCGTCCTGTCCTATCCTGGTTAAACGAAAACATGAAACAAAACAATTCAATTAGCTATAGTAAAAATGACTTGCCATATTATTTCAGACCTCATTGGTCCTGAGAGCTATTGGTGCATCAGCACTGTAATCTGTCAAAAGCAGTAAGATTAATATCATAATCATGCCTGTGTACCAGATTGCATGGAAAAAATATAGTTTATTCACTGGAAGGTTTGAAAACAACCCACACGCTGTCAGTACATCCCTTAAGCAATGCATACCAGCGGAAAGTGTCACATCCAGGGCTGGGTGCCTTGGGGCAGATGTCAGCTCGCTTTTGCGTCAGTCACCAAAGAATGGAAGCCTATTGAAGAATTAACGACAAAAAGACCTTGAGACACAGCCCGATGGACTTCCTTTTACTGTTTTGACACTGCAGTAGAGCAGCTTGCTCTCTTTTATTACTGCATTATCGCTTGGTGGGAGAAAACCAACTGAACATCCTTTGATGGATGTCTTCTATTTATGGTAAACATGTCAAAGCATTCCCCTGGATATGCTGCAGTGTTCTCACTGGAGGTATAGTCTGCAGGCACTGGAACAACTTTTTTCCTTCAAGCGAAGAGGCAGTTGAATTATTATATTTTTCATGTCACCCACTGCGGGGACATGGAGTGTATGAAGTTCTACATACAGTATCTTCATGTGAAACATGCCTTGTAGCATCATTAAAGGCTGGCCATTAAATCAGTGAACACAAAGTCGGTGTTCTGTGCCAGTGGTAGCACAAGTAACTGACATGTTCTTCGCTCAGCTAACACCAGTTCTGACCTTTTGTCTCTGCCAGGAGAACATTTTTAGACACTAGAAAATGCGTTTCTTTTTCTGCCTCTTCTTTTTCCTTCTTTCTTCTTCTTGTTTATCATCTTTCGGTCTTGATGTAGAAGTCATATTTCGTGCACGCATAAATGTGAATAAGTGTCTCGTAGATCTGAATATGTACTCCTGTTTCAAAACTGCACAGTGTTTCATTTAATAATAGCAGCCTTATGCTGATGCAAGTTGGAGGGATCGTCTTACCATAGCAAACAAGAACACAGAGGATTCTCTTACCAGAGCAAATTATATAAATCAGTCCCTGTACAGCAGCAATGCAGAATGTAAACCTACTTCCTTCCCTTTGGAATGCATATGCAATTCACTGTTATTTGGAATGTTATTTCAGTTCCAATGTGTAATGAGAAGAAAATATAATGATTTCCTGTGGGAAATTCGTGCCACCTGTAAAGCAGCCTCAATGCTGTATATTGTTTACTCGTATAACTATAATTTGTACCTCATATGAACTCTTGCTTACTGCATGCTGAATGCTGATATTCTAATTGCAATTCTTTGTCAGTATTTTGCAACTTTGTTGTGCGTGCCTGTATGTTTACTGATCCATATTGAAGTTGTAGCCAGTGTTATTCGCCACATAGACACTGTCAAAGACAGAGCAGAGGCACGGAAAGGGATTGGGGTGGGACAGGGCCCCGGCAATCTGTGCGTTGCCGTGGCAACCCCCGTGGTGGGCCTTGTCGTGCTTATGAACGGGGATTTGAAAAGTCGCCCTTAAGCCAGCTGAAGAAGGCTAATTAGTGCACATGACTTTCGACCTACATGCCGCACACAGGTTACGCTGAGGGATCGCCAAGATAAACAGTGTGCGAAATAAGTGTACTTACTCATGCTATTATACACCTCCGACAACAATCAATTTCGAAAGCTTTCTAATGAGCGTTAGCCGAGCCTACTGCATTAAACAAACATGTTGCGGGCTCCTCAGGGTTTGGAGTCATACGGCGCGGATGCTGTAGCTCCCTAACTAAACCGCAGAACCATCTGTACACAGCAGGGCCCTCCATCAAGGCAATTACTGTTCCTCCTCTGCAGCCCTTTTTACTGCATTCATCCATTCAACTTTATGTCGAGAGTGCAGGAGGAACAGTGTGAAAGGGTCAGGGCAAGCCTGCAGTGGGAAGTAACCCAATTTGGTGCGTTGAGAGTGTGTATGTGTGTGTGTGTGTGTGTGTGAGTGTGTAAAGAACAGAGTCGGCATTAAAGTCCTGTGCTCCACCCCAGGTGGGTCCAGGGTGGATGTGAGAAGATCAATGCTGTGGTGAGAGCATTGCTGGTGCCCACCCCCCACCGCTCCCCGCCCGAGCCCCAGGCAGCCTCCAACACCTGGGATAATTTGTCTCTCTCTGGCCCTTGCCACCGGTGCTTTTATTTATTTTTGTCTCCTATGAGTTTCTGCTGGCGACCCCTGACAGGTTGGCCTGGTCCTACGTTAATTTGTAGCGGTGCTCTCTCTCTCTCTCCCTACTGTACCCTACCTCTCTCTCTACCATTCTCTCTCTCTCTCTGTCCCTACCTCAATCTCTCTCCCTACCTCTCTCTCTCTCCCTAACTCTATCTCTCTCTCCCCTACCTCTCTCTCCCTACCTCCCTCTCTCTCTCCCCCTACCTCTCTCTCTCTCTCCCCACCTCAATCTCTCTCCCTACCTCTCTCTCTCCCTACCTTTATCTCTCTCCCCTACCTCTCTCCCTACCTCTCTCTCTTCCTACCTCTCTCTCTCTCCCCTCTACCTCTCTCCCTACCTCTCTCTCTCTTCCCCCTACCTTTCTCTCTCCCCCCCTACCTCTCTCTCTCTCCCTCTCTCTCTCACTCTCTGTGGCTGTGAGAAGTTACAGATTCAGTCATGCCGGAGGATTTAGGCCTGCTAATAAGATCAGCCCGAGCAGGAAAGACATGGGCCTCCAGCATCGCTGTACTTAGCCCACTTTAATTGGAGCATTCACGGCGAAACAGGTATCCAACTTGCGTGAGTCATTCGCCACTCATTCCAGCATGATGCATATTGAGCTGAGCACCGTCTATGAGAATTGCATAAGTCTTAATCGAAGGCCAAGGACCCCTGTAGTCATTTGATTGACCATGTCTTGAGGGACAGCGAAATCAATGGAAATGTGCGACGGTGTCGATATACATTAAAGCCAATAGTGTTTTATGAGCGGCGCCGTCCACACAAGGGGCTTTAAGATGGATGAGCATCCTTGCAGGCATGAGTTTAATTAGTGATGGCCATCCAAGCATGGCAAATCAGGCTGTTGTTTTTCAACAGCTGTCAAACACCCCCTTGCTTTACTATTCATAAGACTACAGCGTGTGGGCCTCCTCTACTTAGGTGTTTATTTAATATATAAATTATTTATTTGATTTTTTGTTGGTTTTTTTACCAGAATGAGAAAAACAAAATCACACCTGGTAACAATTTGTGTTTTTTCTTGACTACAATGAAATGTAAATTAAGGGCATGTGTGCACTTGTACATTGCTCTATCACTGCCCCCAAATCATATTGTATAAGTAACAATTTCACGCAATAGACTCATAGTTTGGAACCATCTTTATTTACTCATTCTAGCCCTACTGCTTAGCATAATGTGAAATATTTGCGTAAATGTATTTTTTCTTCTTCTTGAGTTCATGCCATGCTGTTCCACCAATATCCACTCTGCATTAGCCTTGTTTTTCAACACTTCCAGCAAACCTCAGGCAATATTTTTTAAACCTCATAACATTGTGCAATCAGCTTCAATTTGCATGAGCGCTAGTCCTACTGTTGCATGTTGCTTAGCTGTTCATATTTTTTCCTTCATATTGAATTTTTTTTAAACTATTTTTTTTCTTCAATTCTTTTTTCCACTTTCATTTCCATTCTCATGTGTGATGATGGCCTTCATCAGCACCCGCCTCCACTCAAGGCTGTGGCGCTTCTGCCATGGCTGCGAGACGCAACCGGTGCCCAAACAACATTGCCATCCCACCCCAGCCCAGCCAGCACCACCCCCCTAGCTGATGGAAACTGACAGAGTGCATACACCCTGCTGGTATTAATCACTTCCTGCTTCACCCGTGAGTTTGGGAAGGCCCTGCCACCTAATTAGGGGCCGACATAATTCGTCTTCTGCACTTGCTGCCCCCACTCCCCGTTTTGTGTTTCGCAATCGCGTTCGCTTTGTGCTCCGTCCAAATGAGCGCTCAGACCTTCAGAAGAGAGAGAGAGAGAGAGAGAGTCTTGCACTTCAGAAGAAGAAGAAGAAGCAAGAGAAAGAGGGAAAGAAATCCTTGATCCCCATTTGCTGTGGTGTTAGCTTATGTTGCCTCTCCTCTCTGCAAGGTAATGAAGGCTCATTTTGGCCTGTCAGTTGTGATAAATGTGTGTTGAGCGCAGATTAAAATGTAATGTCTTCTCGCCGACTCCATTTCAATGCCGGAGAATCTCACCGCTGGTTTGTGTCAGAGAGAGGGAGGAAAGAGCTCCGTAGACGGCATTGAGGATTTTCTCATTACCTGCCGAGCCCACACACACTCTCAGGCCACTTTGAGTTCAGCGTTTTACTGCAGATGTGCTCAAAATAACAGGAAGAGAAAGTGGCCATGGTGGTTGTGCTGGTGATAATGATCGCAGTTATTGCTCTGACCGCAAAACAAATGCGCTATCTCTGCCATTTAAGGGGCTTTTCCTGCCATGCATTGTGCGAAAGTTGAATAAATATGCAAGTGAGAAGTTATTTTCTGAAACATAGATGTCTTCTCAATTGTATGTGATCTCATAATGACCAGGAACTGTCAGGCGACTGCAGATCCAGGGCTCTATATTTGGTCAGCAAAGAAAGTTAAAAAAAGAAAATTCTGCTTTCGAATCATAGTGTGGATCCAGGTCATCATGTGAGAGGCTTGGCATATGGTGTCCCTCTACCTTGTATGAACATTTTAAGTAAATTGGAACAGTGCTTTGTAAGCATGCACACACACGCACACACACACACACACACACAAACTAATTACAATACCCTCTGCCACCTACTGGGTGCAAGGGTAATTATATGCTTCTAGGGGGCATAGGAAATTTTCTTGTTATGAGTATGCTATTCTTCAAATGGTGTAGGTGGTTTCACTTGACTAAGTGTGCAAGGTGCTTATCAGTGTTTCTCTGCAGAGCACAGTCTGACTGTGAATGATAATCTGTATTCTGTTAGTACTGAATCAATCCCATTCAAGGAACATGGTTAGTCCTTTTGTCAGGTACTTAGAATCATTGCTGTGGGTAAAGCAAGACGCTTTATAAGAACTATGAACATCTATATTTTATATGCCATAGGCCAGCATCGTTGTGCTTTATTTAGACAGACGCACTAAGTAGTCCTTATATTCACATAAAGTCATGGTCACATGTGCATTATGCTGGTGGAGAACTGTGCACACCAGACTTGTTTGCATCTGTATCTCTGAATGGCTCATCACCTGTGATTAAAATCGAGCTGAATGGCATCGTCATTGAGCTTCTGCAGTTACACAGGGACGCAAGCACAATTAGCTTGCATGTTCTTGTGTGCTATAATTGTCTTCTCTCCGTTTGTGAATGCTTGTTTTATTTTAGTTTCTTTCCCTTGTTATTTTTTGTGCCTTTCCGTTTTTTTTAATTCTTTCTTTTTTTTTGCAATGCTTTTGCTTTCGTGCCGCCTTTGGCGTGAAGCGAACGCGTGGCGTCTGCTCTTTGATGTGACTGGAGAGGTGGCAGGTGAAGACGGGTGCGGCTTTGCTTTGGCAGTGGTGTCACACCACCTGAATGACTGCTAGGACACTTCTGTCAGGAGGCAGCCACAGTGGCAGCCACCGTAATGTTTATTCATTTCCCTGGAGAAAACTCAACTATATATAGCTCCGGCGAAATGGAAAGTAAAGAGCCATTGGGAAAAAAAAAAAATTAATGTGAAGTTTTGGCATAGCGACTGTTAAACACAATAATACAAAGAGACAGAAGTTAGAAGCCTGTGTATGAATAAATATATATTTATATAATTCTAATGCGACTGTCCTATTATCAAGAGCTGCTCTCAGAAACAGCTTTTTGCAGCTTTGTGGAGCTACGGGAGAATGGCCTACATGTAGGGCAAAAAATAGCATTCAGAAAACACTGAGCCTCTCAAAAATTTAGAGGCACCAGGTCTTTGATTATTTTCTCTGCCTTGGCCGACTTTCACAACAAAAAAGACCCACAACACATTTCAAAAAACACATTAGGAACCAGGAGCTTTGAACAGCCTGCTGCCTTTAGTCGGAGCACTAACCCCAGCTCTCTCACCCAGCAGCTCGCTCACCCTCCCTCCTTATTGCCCAAGAAGGTTGCTTTTTTTTACCAACCATTAGATTACAGAACAAAATCCCTAAGCTGACAGTTAGGGTCTAATTTGCATAGGAGTGAGACGCCCATTAGAGTTTGTCTCACCTAAGAATTATTCACTTGACATGGGTGGTGGATGTGAAGGCATAAGCTCTCGATATCTGCAATCCTCAATAACCCGCAAGTCATCCCGAAGGTGTGAGTGGGGTGCGTTAGACTAAGGAGTTAGATTTGGGTGGTGGGGGGGCGTCATGGTTATAAAAAGGTGCTATCCCAATCCGGCCCCTTCGGGCTGGCTGGCAACTCATTCTAATCCCTTTCTCTGAGATAGGCATGTTGTCAGGGGCTTTAGCCGGACCTGAGGAAGACTAAGGAGGGACTGCCTTCTTCGTCTCAGACAGTGGTGATCAGTCGGCAATCCACAAGCAAAAGGGATTGAGGTCACATCAGCCATACGTAAAATGAAGGGAGCGACTTAGTGTTTTTCCTGTGATTGCTGGCATTGCAGCACGTAGGCACTTTAGATTTTTTTAGTTTTTTTGGAAGCAAATGTCTGGTGGTTTCAGGGAAAGTGGACTGAGACTGATTGGTTTAGAAGTGCAAAATACAGACTTGCATCATTAGGGGCAAAAAATAATGGGTGGGATTTCAGGCTAGAGGATACACTGGAAGACAGTGAAAAAGTACCTCCTCATCTTAAAAAAACAACTTTTTACCAAGGCATAGTCTGGCATTACTGTACACTTTCACAATGGCACTAATTATTCTAGAGGTAGCTTAGCAATTTCCTGTATTCCTATTTTTTGATTCCAAAAACGTGGTATACTCATACTGTACATCTTTTTAGTTGTAAAGATGAATGTCTGTGCTTGATGTTGCACTTTATGAACACAAGTGAAATGTTTGGCTGAATCAAACATAGCAGGACTAGATTTTCTATGATAATAAAACACCAACATGTAAATTTTAAGTAGGCCTACATGCAGAGATACTGAAGAAAACAAAAACAAATGGACAACAAGAAAAGATTCTGAAGTTGGTATAGCTACTTGCTAGTAATAAAACTAGCTAACCTTCCACACAGCACAATTTTCTGGACAATCCTGTCAGTCATAATACCCTTAATTTCAACATAATTACTCAGTTAGCATATGCTATTTAAATTATTTATTTTTTGTTATTCATACGGCTGACTCATAAAGTTGCACAAATGTAAGTTAAAGGAACCATATGTAAGCATTGTATTTCAATTAATCATAAAATGGCCCTGGTATGTCACTAGACATTAAGAAATCATGTTCATTTCAAATACTTATATCACTGACAAAAGTAGTCCGGCCAGGATATTGTCATTTAAAAAGTGAAGTTGCAGCCCTCAACTGATGTTGATGTTGTGTTTTGTCATGTCATGTTGTGTTTTGGCCTGATGTGCCACCCTCCACCTATTTACTAATCACAAAGTCAGTAGTGTTTCGGCATCCGGGGTTGGCAACCTCGAGTCAGGGGGAGGGGGAGGGGATACACCGCTCTACAGTAATTTGAAAGTGATTGCAGTACCAGTTTTGGCCACAATCTTACATATGGTTCCTTTAACTTACTCCAGTTAGCTGGCAACACAAAGTTGTCCATGTTTACATGTAGCTTGCATCTTTGTCCATTTCTGCCTTTGACTATTCAGCTAGCTGACCCATTAAATAGTAATTAATGTGATTTGATGTATGAAGTGAAGACATGTTTGTAGCACAAGGTTGTGTGCTACTAATCCATTTTTATAACTTGTTAGCAGAGCTGCAATGATTCAGATACAGCCTACCAGAGGAGAGGATCAATGCATGCAAAGTGGAAAATCATTTTTATAATTTTATTTTCACAGAACCAGGTTCCTTGAAGGCTATTGATAATCACAGAACACTTTTTTTCCAGTACTCTCATACTGTAAAGTAGAGAAATAATTTTAAGCAAATTTCCGATAAGCTTTCCCCCCTTTGCCTTTTTTCCCCCTCTTGAACACCTCACTCTTCAGTCAAAGTAGAGTGTATAGGTTTGGGTAAGTTTTGCATCAGCTTCAGAGAACTCATCCGGTAACTGATAAATCCATTATTTATGCTCTCCAGCGACATCAAAAAAGTCTCTCCCTTCCTCCTCTGCCTTGTAGCTCACAAGGGTGCCTATTGTATTCATGACAGCTACGGGGTGCATTGTAATCACTTCCACATGGCTACCTGGGGGGGCTGCACCTCTTTTGACCCTCTCGGCATGCTGTCTGTCCTTTTGAAAAACGCCTCACTCCATTGGAAAGGTCCTGTAGAGAACCTGTGTTGTATTTTGCAAGTAATTTTGTCATTTGCAAGTGTCAGTTCCGGGAGAGAGACTATGTATTAGCACTTCATCCACCAGGTCAGGGGGCTGTGACATCTCTCTCTCTCTCTCTCTTTCATTCCCAGTGTGTTGGGATAGTATGCCACCAGTGCTTGGCAGTGTGCCCAACAACCCACATGCCACCTCACTGGGGCAGGCGTGCAAGCTCAGAGCATCAACTCCTCCAAAGGCGCTTAGCACAGGGTGTGAATTGACCGTTCGCAAAAGCCACGCCCCCTAGTTATTGTTACTACGCCCGTCAAACTCAGAATGGAGTTGTCTAGAAATTCAATGGTACAGTGGCTGTTAAGACTCTGTAAAAGTTACAGAACAAGAGGCTCTTTTAGATAGTCACGGACCTAAATTCATTTACAATCCGTTGAAAGACAGCAGTATGACATGGAGACACATGTATAAAAACTTATATCTAGCTTTGTTGGGTGACAAACTTAAACGGGAGGTGAGTGTGATTCACTGATATTAATATTAGCTGTGCTAGATAGACTTGCATGCATGTTACAAGGACACTAGGCCATGTCATGTAAGGAACATGGTGCTGCCAAAAAACGGAAACATAGCCTACATTGCAGAGCCACTTCAACTTTATTATTATATGGTGAATAAATGTTACACTACTGTGCACAGCCCACTGATCTATAGCACAGCTTCACTGCTTCTCTGACGTGACGAAGCTAGCACGTTATTAGTAGCGGTTAGCTAACTATGCTAACGTTAGTTATCTACAAGTCTCCCCCAAGTGACAGTCATTTTATATACAATGCTGGCAATGCTGAAAACAATTAACATCCTTATTTATCTTACTTACATAGAGTTGACCGTGTGGCTTAATCCACAGATGTGGTGGAGCACTGTTTTCGTTATGGTTTGCTAAGGAGTAACGTTAACTGTGAACTTAAAGGTTTTGACCAAAGATTCTAGAGTGGAGCTCTGTTGCAAGACATGGATTGCGATTTCTGGTCAGATTTCCTGTCCAGACACAGATCCACTGTTTATCTTCTTTAATCTTCACAGTTTTGTAACTTGAAATGACAACAAATTTGTATATGTGTCCATTTGATATGTCCAATATATGTATGTGATTGTGTGTGTGTGGTTTCTGAAATGAAATAAGGAATAGTGGATTACTAACTCTGCCATTAATGTTGTGCATGAAATTCCTGATTACCATTACAGTTAGAATGAATTGCCACTAGATGTCGCCAGTGTATAAGGAATGACCAGACTGCTAGTAAACTCGTGAACACAAGGTACTAAGTGATTAACTTGCCATTGCTACGTTGTTAAGCATATTAATGCAACACAGTTAATGTCAATGTTAACAGACATTACTAGGATACTTCAACACATGAAATGATGATTAAGTAGATGAAGTGGTAAGCTAAAATGTTAGTTAAGACTAGACTAGCCAGACTAGCCACAAGAACACAGGATATGGCTTTAACTAATATTGTATGCAAACGTACAAAATACAACAAGTTAACAAGCTAACAAGTTAACATTTCAATGACCTAACGATAAAGTATGGTAGGTAACTTACATTCTGCATTTATGCACACAGGAAATAGGTACATTGTTATTCACGATTTAGAGAGACGACTGCGACGACTGCAAAAGGAGGGAAAGTAAAATGGGGGGAGCTGGAGTCGATACTTGATGATGTCATCACTTTGTTTTTGTTTTTTTCCCTCTGTGTTTTTTTTTGCTTTATTAAAGACAATACAAATATACAAATGAAGATAATATAAAAGTGAAACAGTACGGTTACAATTATACAAAATAAAATTACAAGTTGCACAAAACAAAGACAACAATTAATAAGTAAATAAATGAAAAGAAAAACAGGAAAAGAAAAAAGACAATTAACAAGGGGAATTAACAAGCACATTATTGTAATGTTTAAGCAATGTTGTAGCTTTTATGTTATCCAATCTTTTAACAATTTCAAGAAAGTTTAGGAAGTTCAGCGCTAAATTGTTGTAGCCTACATTTGGGGTGGCTAAAGCTAATTTTTGCTTGTGTATATAAAACTTTGTCATCAAAATAACAAGATTACAAATAAATTCTAAGCTAGTGTCTTCCTTATTTTCATAGTACATAAAGACATCTTTCAAAGAAAATTGAAGATTAGGGTATTTCCCTGAGAACCAGTGGCTCACAATGCCTACCCATAACTTAGTAGTCATTGGAAAACTGTAAAACAAATGTGTCAAAGTTTTGCTATGACCCTTACAAAATGTACATATATCTTCAGTATCACAATATTTAGAAAAAATAAAATGTACTGGATATATTGTGTGCAAGATTTTAAAGTGCACTTCTTTGACTTTGTTTATGCAGTACTTAATGGGAGTTAACCAGGACTTACGCCCGTTAATGGGCCCAATTATTGCACCCCAGAAGAACTTCCCCCTAGGAGAGATCTTATTTCTTTCCTGAAGAACAACTCGAATATGTTTGTTACTGCACTTCTTGTCAGTAATTGGAACGCCATTTAGAGAAAGTGTAGGGAGAGTAATATTAATTGCATTATAACAAAGATGACTTTTAAATAGCTGCGAACTACTAGGAGCTGTGATTACATGTCATAGTTCAGCTCCGAGTTAGCCTGCAACACCTAGCACTAGTGCTATTGTAGTTACCATGGTAATGATAAACAAAGCCGTTCTCATATTAAATGCTACACTATCATGGTTGCACTCTGCATGTTAAATGCGCTATAAAACAGCGACACCGGTCAGGACTTGGAAAAGAGTTTGTTTAACTCGTCTGCTCGCTGGCCATAGCATTAGATCGGTATAAATAGCTAACACTTGGGTAAAGTTCAAAAATGTAAAGCACTGAAATTCTCATAGACCCCCATTCAAATATTTCCGGGTAGTTTCACCTAAAAATGCCCGGATATGTGTCAAAAAAACGGAAAGTACCTGGATTTTTGTTCTCGTGTATCACAGGCTTTCTCACATTAACCCTTTGCTTTAAAATAGTGGAGATCTGGGACGAGAGAATTTAATTTAATTTAACATAATTACAGAAAACTTAATCAAGATTGAAAGCCATTTTTCTGTGTTTCGGTGTTGTGTTAATCCCACATATGTCATTTGACTGTCCTTTTCAACTCATATCACTATAAAATCCCATTAAACCGGACAAATATCAAGGCTCCCAATACATTTCTATGGAGCCGTAAGGTGAAGTTGACGGGCCATGTCTGCCTGCATGGAGCTACTGGACTGCCATTGGCTCATCTGCGTTCGATGGGCGGGGTTTTGCGAACGGTCAATTACACTGAGGTTGTGCAGACCTGACACCCACGATTAAGACCACCCCCCACCCCCCCCCACTCCAAAGGAAGTCACCGTCCACGGATGCATGACAACAGAGCAAGGTCTGACGGAAATGCCCTCAAATGCCTTTTCTGTGATCTGCATACTAGCCCGAAGGAGCTTTTTAGCACTCGTGGCTTGCATGACACCAAGCGTGACACGCCTAATATCAATGTCATCAGTTTCCTTGCAGGGAGAGAGAGAGAGAGAGAGAGAGAGAGAGAGAGAGAGAGAGAGAGAGAGAGAGACACAGCGGTCAGAAGACTAGCCTCCCACTGTCGTCTTCTATGAGCAGCGGTACTGCCTGGAGCTTTTCCAGTGACTCAGGCCCATTACGGCGTGCTCAAGTGAGACTAGACTAGGGACAGTTCAGAGGTGGTGCGCCCAGAACTGGAACACGACGACGGAGCCCTTAAGAGGAGCGCTGTCCTACATCACTGGTTACCCAGAGTTCGACTGCCTTCAGACATACAAACTCCAACCCACACACACACACACACACACACACACACACACACACACACACTTAGTGACTCATAGTCACAGTCTACACTCAGTGTACACACTGAGTCATGGATATGCACACACATATAGCAGCTTCTTAAAACACACTGACAGAAATGATTTGAGTGAACTCATAGTGTACCACAAGTTGTAGGTATAGTCCTTTACACATTGTGACAACAGCACTGCTGTGGCCAGTTATATTGCAGAACCAGAGAGGACCTGAAAAGCATACTCAGAAGGTCAGGCTTTTTTCTCTAAAACTTTAGGTACTACCAACTGCAAAAAGTAGCCACTCAAAAGTCCTTCACTTCTGCGAACTGCAAAATAAAAAAAAATAAAAAACACAAGCCATCACAATAATGTGGCTGTTTACAGCATACTGTATGAAGTGCAGCAGCAGTCCAGGATTCGTTCAGCATGAGAGGCCAGGGTAAGTGAAAGAGAGGAGGCGGCGAAGTGAGGAGAGATGAGAGAGAGGGAGAGAGGACCGTCGGTCATTAGTCCCCTCCGAGCTGCCCGCACTCAGCGGCGTCCATCGGCCCAATACCATCAGGACAGGAGGTGGGGGTGGGAAAGGCACCATGGAGCGTGTAATGTGCTGCACAGCATGAAACAAGCTGATGTGGAGGTGAACCTGGGTTACAAAAAAGCACACCCCCCCCCTTCCAGAAAAAAACGAAACAAAGAAGAAGCGGTTGAGTCGCTGTCAGCCGAGCTGAAGTCGATACTGCCCACAGCTACTTTGCATCTAGTTGCTTTCGACAACTCTGGCAGTCGCTGGCCAGGGTAGTGGCTTTCTAATAAAGGAGAGGAAAAGAAGGAGGAGAGACGATGAAGAGGGTCAGCCCGGTTCCTCTCCGTGCCGTTCGCTGACGTAAACTGATCGGAACATTAAGGCTGCCCTCAATTGCCTTTCATATCCATCCCGGGAGCCTGATGGGTTCACTCTATGGTTTCCCCCTGAGATATAAAATGAGTTAGTCGAAAAAGCATTCCAGTGTTTTTCCACGAGGCAGAACAACAGCCAGGGAGAGGGGTTGAAATTTGCTCAACCTGAACACACTCCTCCCTGGGGAATGCCATATGTGCACATATAGACTCAATAGGGGAATCTGAGAATATATACTGCAGCCTACTGTATATGCTATCAATGCTCACATAGTCTGAGCAGTGTAGTTATAACATGTTTCGAACCTACACAGTGGTTTAAGGCATACCGGGTGCAAATATCAAACTTAACCAATGATATGTTGACAGCTCGAGGCTCAGTAGTTACATTTTCACTCTGTTTATTCTCACACAGTTCTTGTATTCTGTTGTGATTGTGACCTGAGACTGCTCTCTCTCTCTCCCTCTCTCTCTCTCTCTCTCTCTCTCTCTCTCTTTTTCCCTCATTCTATCTTTTATTTTCTCAGAGTTTCTGCCACTGCCCGCTGCAGCATTTAGAAATCCTTACTTTCCCTCTGTCTGCAAGACAGATTTAAACTTGAGAAGTGTGATGTGTTCAAGTGAGTAGGTTCCATATCTGAAACCTCTGGAGTGGCCATAAAAAAGTGACAGCTGCATCACTTTGTTAAGACGTTTAAACTTGCCCCGGCAGCACCTCTGCGGATCCCGGGCTCCGTTTTATATAAGACGTATCGCTCAACCCCCCTCCCCCTAAGCAAAGTAATCAAAAGGCCAAGCACTTATACGGAATTTATGCACTGGGCATATTTTTCTGCAAGGCCATTGCCTGGGCTGTATCTCTCGGAACAGTGAGAAGAGGTTCTATGTGGCCTGTGTTCGTTGTCGCAAGTGATCGTTGAGAGTTAGAAAAAGCGGTTTCTCAATGACGTCCGCCTCAGGCTCTTGTCCCAGGTGTGCGGGAAGGGGCCAATGACACCCACCTCCATCACCCTAAATTAGAGTGTCGGTCCACATCCAATTTTCTCTCACTGCCAGACACTGTCCTTGTCTCATGTTTGAGGCGCATACTGTGTAATCAAAGGAAGCAAGCGCCTCTCTTCTCTTCCTTCCACTGAAATTGTCTCGAAAACAATATTTGTCTCGCCCCCCCCCCCCCCCACTCCGTTTTTCTATCACAAGCAGACATCTTTTTCATTGCCAATTCGAACAGTCTGCCAAAAAGCCATAACGGGTTGCGTAATACACACAGGATATGTTAATTGAATTGTATTCTAAATGTGATTTCCCCCCCATCCCAAATAAAACAGCAGCATTATTAGCCCATGCATAGTTCCCCCCCATCCCAAATAAAACAGCAGCATTATTAGCCCATGTATAGATTCCCCCCATCCCAAATAAAACAGCATTATTAGCCCATGTATAGATCCCCTTATTTGTTTTGCGCATGCTGATAAGCATGCAGGTTGTAGCTTATACCTATATGGTTTGAATTGGAGATGGTGGCTGCTTGTGGCATGGCATAACAAGATATATATTCATATATTCACTGACTTTGTGTTTGTTTAGCAGCTGGAAGTTGGCAGAGGTGTGTGTGTGGATGAGAGAGAGAGCGATAGATGGAGAGAGAGACATAGAGAGAGAGAGAGAGAGAGAGAGAGAGAGAGAATGTGTGTGTGTGTGTGTGACGGTAGAGGTGGGGGCTGTTTGCTGAGTAACAGAGTTGGATATGGACGCTATGTAAGAATGTAATTGGATCTTATCGGTTAGGTAGTGAGTGCAAGAGGGTGGCTGGCTCTTCTCTAGTTTTGCAGATTGCGATGTTGGGGGGGGGGGTGATTTGGGCTAGATTGGTGTGTGTGTGTGTGTGTGGTAGGGGAGTTGGTGTGTGTGTGGGGAGTGAAATGAGATAGTGCCTGTGTTTGGTAATAGCGTTGCCTTTACCCCAGGGGAGATTACGTGCCAGTGTAATGAATTGCACGGCGGGAGAAAAGCCACCAGGACTGCAGCCTCCACGTGGACAACATAATGGATATACATTGCATTCCCCATGGGCTCTGGCTCTACCTAATTGGTGAATCGACAATTGAATCTACCATTTGTGTGTGTGTGTGTGTGTGTGTGTGTTTTTACCTGGAGACCACAGTAAAACACAGACACTCCCACACACTGCCAAAGCTCCGTTAGTTAAATATGTCCAATATGCCTCGACTTCTTGTTTTCACTGTCCTAACACAAGATTGCGTTGGCCAGAGGAAGTTAAGAGTTTTATTCGTAGAGTGTTTTCAAGAGCAGCGCTTATTTGTCCTTCTTCAAGAGCAGCGCCTCTTCACATTCAGAAAGATAATAGAAAGATAATGCCGATTTATGCTTCACTATTGGCACCTACCATGACTATAAAAGTGATGACGATGAAGAAGATGATGGTGATGATGATGATGATGATGATGATGATGAGGATGATGATGATGGTTATGATAACAGTGGTGCTTTCAACAATTTGTAAACAACTATTTCTCTCTGTCTCCCTCACCCTCCAGGTCAAAAAGTGAACTGTTTCTCACAAGAGGAGAAGGATCCCCCTCCCCACTAGTAGAGCATCCCGAAGAAGTCATCCATCCAAGTCATCCACCTGTAGCTGTTAGGAACACTGCGAGGTGAGTGCTCTGTTTGTATTCAAAATAATTCATTTTAATAATTCAGCACGCACCCCTTGACTTGACCCCAAATGCCTCTGCGTGTATGTGTAACTGAGAGCTTGCAAGGGCGTGTCCAACATGATGAAACTCACTTGTACTCTCACGCTATCTCTGCCAGAATCTCATTCTGCATCAAGGGATTTTTTTTGTTTCGTGACGCCTCTTAAATCTCTGTCTGAAGCTGCCAAGCACTCCGCTTCGCCATGTCGAGTCTGTGGCACGCCAAACGTGACTAAAAAGATTCTCAAAGCTGAAGCCTGACGTTGTTTCACCCTGGTTTTTGGCTGCCGCTTTCTTTGACCATCATCAGAGGCTGCAGGTTTTTGTTTGTGTGATGACATATTCCACCACACCAGGCTTCATGTTTCCAACGCCACAAGCTTCAAGTTACCCAGCCTTGCCCTAGAAGAGCTTTAGAAGCTCCTCACAATAATACACCTGCTTTGGCGTGCCCTCTTGATTTAAGACTAGAGATTGGGTAGGAGATCCTGGAAAATCCAGTCAGAAAAGATAGATTGTGAAAGTATCAAACCATGTGAGGGTTCAAGAACATTTCTTTAATGCATTGGTCGCTTTTGGGATGTAAATAGAATTTTCAGGGAAAATAGCAAAACAATGCTTTAGAAATGATCTCCCACCCTACCTTGAAGACCTATGTATTTGTATTACTGGTGTGGAAAGACTAGATCCTCCAACAGCGACAAAAGTTAATGAGAGTCTGTCAGCTAAAGAAATCACACGGTGAATGTGCAAACAGCTAATGCGTGAAGAAAAGTATTAAACTCAAGTTTCAAGCTTCAACTTTGTCCCACAAGAGCTGCTGCTTTAAATATAGCTGAAGCT
>NW_027468859.1:5519620-5542120 GCF_046254945.1 Alosa pseudoharengus
AGATAAGAGAGTAATGTATAGTGTAGACAAGGTAATATAATTAGGGGCAGCCGTGGCCTACTGGTTAGCACTTCGGACCTGTAACCGGAGGGTTGCTAGCTCAAACCCCGACCAGTAGGCACGGAGGATGTGTTATGCCAGCCAAGTCCTGAAGGGGCACGGTAGGGGGTTAGAAACAGGAAAAGCAGCTTGTTAAAGCAGTTTGTAACCATCCCCTTCATCACCCATTTTAGTTACACTGCAGTGGGCTCATCTGATTTGGTGGTGGTGCCCTATCTTACAAGAGGAGCGCTATCGGATGCGGGGATGTTAGGACTTGTTGCGTAGCCCACGCTTCTCAAAGGTGTCTTCAGTTGTTTTAAATTCAGCCAATTGAGAAATGTGTGGACGTGTTTTGGCTGAAGTGCCCTTGAGCAAGGCACCTAACCCCTCACTGCTCCCCGAACTCCGCTGTTGATGCAGGCAGCTCACTGCGCCGGGATTAGTGTGTGCTTCACCTCACTGTGTGTACACTGTTTGCTGTGTGTGTTTCACTAATTCACAGATTGGGATAAAAGCAGAGACCAAATTTCCCTCAAGGGATCAAAAGAGTATATACTTATACTATACTTATATAAAAACTATGTAAAAACGATGTCAGTGCAAGAATAGGTTGAGGTAGTAGGGTTACAGCTAGTATTAGAGTATTCAGTATTGTAGCAGAAGCCATTGGTCATGTGTGCTAATATAGCATGAAAAACATTGTAGCAGTAAAATAGTAGTAAGACATTAGGCTGTGGACAGTAGTAAAACAGTAGTAAAACAGTAGTGGGCAGTCGGTACTCAAACATGGAGAGGGTGGAGAGGCAGACAGACTATGCAGAGAAGTCTATCTCTCCTCTTCCCTTTAGTGAGGCATTGAACAGTTCAATGGCCCTGGGGACAAATGACTTCCTCAGCCTTTCAGTTGTGCATGGCAGTGAGCGAAGTCTCCAGCTGATCAAGCTATTTTGCTTTATAATAGTGCTGTGGAGTGGATGACATTCATTGTCCAAGATGTTGATCAGTTTGCTCAGGGTCCTTTTATCTGGTATTGAAGTGATGCACTCCAGTTCAGCTCCCACGACAGAGTCAGCTTTCCTTACCAGCCTGTCTAGTCGCCCAGCCTTCTTCTTCTTTGTGCTTCCTCCCAAGCATACTACTGCATAGAAGAGGACGCTGGCAACAACAGAACATATACAGAACATTCATGTTTTAGACAGACCCATGTAGAAGGACAGAGGAAATACAGAAAGGAAAAGGATCAGAGCCAACATTCAAAGGAGCATGAGAGCAAGCAAGGACACAGGCACACACAGTCTCTCTCTCTCACACACACAGTCTCTCTCACACACACACACACAGTCTCTCTCACACACACACACACACACACACACACACACACACACACACACACACACACACATACACACACACACACACACACACACATACAGAGGCACCCAAGTAGAACAGTATATCAAATGCACAATGCTACATAAACACACTTACATAAACATGCATACACAAATACTACACACACACACACACACACACACACACACACACACACACACACACACACAGCAGAGATGGGCCTCTAAATCTTTCATATGATGAGTACAGTACTGCAGCACATGTACTTTCCGCTTCTGTTTTCGCCATTCACCCGACTCTGCTATCAAACCTGCACTCCCTGTAGAGAAACATACCTGATGAAACATATCTGATAAAATACATGGAAAAATACCCAGCCACAGAGCCAGCAGTTGGCCCTATCGTCTGACCCCACCTAGACCCATGGACCCAGGAAGGGAGGAAGGGAGCCGGAGGGTGGGGTTGATGGTGTCCATGTCCACCTTCCTATTTGCACTGTTTGTGTTGGAGCGGAGAGAACATGCTGGGCCCCAGGGCCCGTCTCTTCTTTCTGGCTAGCCTCCCAACATTAGACCATTAAAGGCGAGAGAGCTGCAACAAGGGAAGGACAGGAAGAGCGGGAGTGAGTGAGGGAGGAGTGGGGAGTGAGGGAGGAGTGGGGAGTGAGGGTGGAGTGGAGAGTTAGTGAGGGAGGAGTGGGGAGAGAGGGAGGAGTGGAGAGTTAGTGAGGGAGGAGTGGAGAGTGAGGGAGGAGTGGAGAGAAAGATGAAAAAAACAGACTGTACCTTTAGCTGTGACACCAGGCGGAACGGAGCTACGAATAGCAACTCATAATTGCCCCCTCAAGGGTGTGGGCCGAGACCCAACTCTCCTACACGCAACGCCCATCAAACAACCCCCCCCCCCCCCACACACACACACCCTCCAAACACACACACACACACACACACATCCCAGTCTAAAAGAGTATCCTATCTGACTATGCCACGGCTGTTTGAGCAGTGCTGGGTGCTGGAGCCTGGTGGAGGGCTGAGTGCAATCGCTGCCCTGCGCTCCACTGCGCCCTCCTATCAGAAGCCTGAGCTCCATTAGACAGCCTCTGCTCCGCTCCGCTCTGCTCTGCACCTATGGCTGCCTGATGCTGGAGCGCCAAGCAGTAAGGGTGCAGACATTATCGTATATCAGTATTTGCATATGAAGATACACCCACATACACACACACACACACACACACACACACACACACACACATATCCGAAATGTAGAAATTAAATGTGATTACATAATCATATAAAATAGCATTTCTTGTCTCCGGGACATATATATATATATATATATATATATATATATATATACGGAGTGTCTATTCGTACCCCTGGTACGAATAGCCTTGGCCACACAACTGGGCTATTCACACCCTGTTACATAACAACAAAAACATGTTGCTCGCGTGCCCAAAAAACATGGCCGACATTCGTTTTTTCGTCAGCAGAAAGTGAAGAATTCTGAACGGTTTCAGGACTAATATCTGTTCAAATTAAAGTTGAGAGGGAAAAGTTGTGTTTTATTTTCATAATCTTTGTTCAGTGAACACATACAACCGTCAGTTTGTTAGCTAACAGAAATTTTGTGACTATGACGTTCAAGCCTTAAACTCAACCTCAACTTCTTATCGAAGCAGATAGTGCAGTGGTCACAGGCGAGGGCTGGCATGCGAGAGACCGGGGTTTGATTCCTGTGTGATGCGTTTTGGCGGAGTGAGTGTGCATGTGTACCAACGTCTCTGGGGAGAAGGCGCGCAATTTGAACAAGAAATCGGTTCTCAAACGGAAGTTTTGATTGCAACAATTAGCTAGTTCATGCACCAGGGTGTAAATAGCATGCATTACTATAAACACCTGGGTACGAATAGCATCCACTTCTAACTGTACATTGATGCAAACAGCATACCTTATTCAGAGTGTATATTACACAGCTGAGCTATTCACACTCTGTTATGTAACAACAACAAAAAACATGTTGCTTGTTTTTAAAAAACATAAAAATATTATTACATTGTGTGATCAATATGCCAGATTAAATGCACAGGGGTGCAAATAGCATACACTGATATTTGTACCTGACGAGGTACTAATAGAACACATTGCTGTGTGCACCGGGGTACGAATAGCATACATTGATATTTGTACCAGACGGGGTACTAATAGGACACATTGCTGTGTGCACCGGGGTACGAATAGAATTCACTTCTTATTTCACCAGGGTACGAATAGCATACACTGCTAATTGTACCAGGGGTGCAAATAGCCTTACCCATATATATATATATATATATATATACCACTATTTCCTGAGGCTGGCAGGGGGCTATTCATTCTGTATGTTGAGAAAACAAGTTAACAAGTGGTAAACAAATTAAATCACTGTTCCATATCACTGCTCTTTTGAATGATAAGTATAGCAATCATATAGTAAATCACTGAAATATCCTAGTTTTTCAGCCAAGAAACCTAACTTCGTCATTATATTATATACTATATAAATATATACTATATACACCATCTCTATCTATATATTCTGTATGTATACATAGATACAAGACATATCCATATATATATTGTTTTCTATTTTGGATGATTATCATACTGCCAACGGCATCCAGCAGTTTGGCCTGAAAGTGGATAACAGCTAAACTTTCTCATGTTGCAATCACGCTCAATATAAAGCTTCTCTTCATCTCTTTACATAAAAACTTGACCCAGGCTGGTCAAGGCTACATCCTCATAGCTGTTCCAGCAGTACATCACCTGTTTCCCACAGCAAGTTTCTATTTTGGATTGCTGCTCTATGGTACTGTGCAACCCAGTAGGCGTTTGATTGTCTGTGACAGGATAGCCTTGCTTCTGTTTTCTGCACACCTTGTTCTTATATAATATATACTGTACATAGGGGGGTTCTGATGACTGTGTAGTGCTTGAGTACAGATTTGTCTGCACAGCATCTTCTCGCAGGTGTGACTGTTATGTGCATTCAATGAAATGAATGTTGTGACTTGTAAGTGGAAAGGAAGGTGGTATATCTTCACCACAGTAGTAAGCTGTAATTAGAAATATAGTCAAGTGGTCTTTTGCCTCCATTTGCCTCGTTTGTCATGGTGGTGGTGGGGGGGGGGGGGGTTAAAGGTACACTATTCAAGATGTTCACCTTAAGGGGGCAACTGTTCACCTAGCATAGCTATACAGCATAGACTACCTTAAGTAGTATACCTTTAAAGGTTTCGACTGGATTTCTTCCATTCACCTCTAAGCCTGTGGTCAATAACTTCATGCTAACACTCATTGTGTTCTGTCAGTCTTGCCTGTCCTTGTCTCAGGTGCAGTTGTCTGTACATAGTCACTGGGACACACAATTGTTAGCAAGTGGAATGTGGCTGTGTCAGGAACAGCTTAACTGTAGCTTGTTGAGAAACTGGCTATTTGTAAACCAATGCAAAGAATTCCTGACATTTTCTTCTACCAATGAGCATGTTGTTGGCTTTCAGTCAAATTACACCACTATATATCCTGGCTTGATTATTTCTGAGATCTCAAAAGGTGATATACCTCCACAACTCCATCTCTTTTGCATCCTCAATGGGCTGACACTCCTCCTGTCTGTCACCGTGACACACACACACACACACACACACACACACACACACACACACCCCTGGCCTACGGGATTATGGTGCGGCTGGTTCTCCACGGCCATCCAATTTCATTGTGCATTGTTTATTCGTTTATTTATTCAACATGTTCAATCAGCGCCAAAGCCACTAAGCTGCTTTGCTCGCGTGTGGAAAAGGGGAAGTGGTGATGGTGGTGGTGGTGGTGGTGGGGTACTGGTGTGGGATGGATGTGGACATGGTGCCGGATGCCAATGAAGCTGTTATTTTATTTATTGGATTTATCCATTTTTTATGCGGGGCCTCGTTTTAACATAAACACATACAAGACATCAAATGTATATGCAGAGCCTTGGATCCTGGGTCGGTGGATATAAAGGTGATTATGGCGGTGTGGTGTTTAGAACCCCCCAACCACCCCCCACTCAACCCACCAATCTGAAACAGTTTATGGGTGCGCCTGTATCATTACCGTGACAGAATTGCGTCGCTCATTGATTAACAGCCACAGTCTTAGCAGAGAAATATACAAACATTTGCATGATGCTGTAATACAGTAATAACAGCGTTTCTCTCCCTTCCCATATCCCTCTCTCTCGTTCTCTCTTGCTCTCCCTCTCCCCTCCCTTTTCTTGCTCTTTCTCTCACTCTCTCTCTCTCTCTACCTCCATCCCCCTCTGTCTCTCTCTCCCTGCCTGCTCTCCCACTCATCCACCCACTCTCCAGTGAGTAGCACAAATGCGCAGCAGTGGAGAAGTTCCAGATTGTATCAAGGGATATTAAGCTCACCCTGTTCCGTTACTCTGTTCACACGCCCTGAAATGGGACCTGCGCACGCAACGGGGGGAAAAAAATGCTCCTCTTCTTTTATTTTTTGCAAACTCAGTTTTTTTTTTTTTTACTACCCTCATAAAAGTTTTGATATGGGTAAATATTTAAAATCGTAATACTTTTTAATAAGCTGGCAATACTCAGGTTTCACCAAGTTGATTTTGAACGAGAGAGCACTTTTTAATTTGAGGCCGTACAGAGAGCTCCCCGGAGTGCTTTCCTGGCCACACTGAGGAGGCGGGAGGGGAGAGAGCTGTGACTCTGTACCTAAGCCAACGAGAGAGAGTTAAAAAGATAATAAATCCAGGTGATTAACTCTCATCGCACAGGCGGGGAGCCAGGTGTTTACTGAGCTTTAAATCACTCATCCAGATATGAAGCTATCTTCTTAAGTCATAAATAAATAAAGGTAAATAAATGTAAATAAATAAGTGTGAAAATGACCACAGGGACCCAAGACTGGAGTAAATCTAGTCCAGAACATCTGTGTGTGTGTGTGTGTGTGTGTGTGTGTGTGTGTGTGTGTGTGTGTGTGTGTGTGTGTGTGTGTATGTATACTGTATGTGTGTAGACTATCTGCTCTGTGTGCTCTGAGTGCGGGTGGGGGGGTTGTGGCTGTTCGTCGTGACACAGATCAACTAAAGTTCAAGGGCCCCGAGTCTCCGGAATGATGAATATAGGCGTCACATTCCTACAAACTGCTTTGAGCTGCTCATGGGGACTTTCACAACAGTGCTCCCATTTCCAATAAAACAGCTTTTAATTGGTCCAGTGACAGTCCCCTATTCCCGTCGGACCGGCTTTGATCGGCTTTCTGCCTGACCTGCTTTGGTCGGGCGGACGACATGCATGGCCCTCGCCTGGTGATCAGTCATTTTCACGACGGCGCTTTCACTGGCTCCCATTGATTTAATAGAAACAGGAGGCCTGAATCTCGCTCTTGTTTATGAAGCCATTACAGAACTCTTAGTCAAGAAGAGAGAGAGGAAGAAGAGAGTGAGGTTGAACGCGCAGCACGGCTTGCTGTTTCGCTCACCGTCGCCAACCGCTGCCACAATCAGCTCCCTAATACGTCGACTTCCTGTCAGCGTGAGAAAAACACAGTGCTGTTATTTCTGGTTTCTATTTATGCATTTTCTCGATGAATGTTTCATATGACTCCTGCCGTGTTTATTAAGCTAATGAAAGGCGGAAAGTGGATAGGGGGTGCGTATGGGGAAGGGTGGAGGGGGTAAAATCCAGCTCAACATGTTTTATGGATCAAAGACACAATAAGGTCTCGGCTCTGTGGGCTGTTTGCTTTTTGCCCAATTAGCCATATCTTTGACAGCCCCACTGCTGCACTACAGATGCCCCCCCCCCCACACACACACACACATACTGTACACACACACACACACTCTCACACACACACGCACACACACTCCCCCATCACCTTGCTCGTTCACCACCATCCCATCCATCCACCAGCATGATCATAATCATCTAAACAACCACGCCCATGCCTCGAGTCAAGCATACTTCCAGCTTCAACACCCCCCATGCACACACACACACACACACACACACACACACACACACACACACACACACACACACACACACACACACAGACACACACATCACAGACAGATAGACAGACACACACACACACATGCACACACATAACACTATCCCCAGGCCCCCAAATGCTAATTTGATAATCTTAACCAATCCTGTGCTGTTGTCTAAAAAGGGAACCAGAGGTATGTGTCATCCTTAGCGTAGTGGAGGTGTTAGTTTTCCCACATCTCAAACCCCCCCACCATGCTTCCTGCCCGCGCCATCTGATGTGCGAGGCTTGTGAACGATAATCTTTGGTTCTAATGTCTGCCGCAGCTCTCCAGTTCACTGACACCCCTTTTAACCCCCGACATGCTTGTTCAGTGTTCCAAACCCCTCTCCTGAAGCGTCGCTTAAACCAACCAGCTAACGTTAACAAACTGCATGACGTTCGGTGCTATGGAGGACTTGTCAGCATAATGTTCTGTCATTGTGAGACAACTCATGGAGCTTCTTCTCCACTGGCATGCAGTACTTCACACACACACACACACACACACACACACACACACACACACACACACACACACACACACACACACACCCTCCACACACATACACACACACACGTACACACACACACAATAAACACGCACACAGTTCGTCCCCGCTCCTATGTTCTCTGTGAAATGGATTTGATCGGTTAACGCCACAAGGACATTGCCCGGAAACAGCTACGTGGGCAACACGTCTTCTGACCGTCCGTGGGTTTGATGACAATAATTGATGTCCATAAAGAGGGAGAGCGGGTCTCTAAAGGCCTCTCGCCGCTCTGCCCTACCCTCTGGGACTGGAGTCATTTACCACCAAAGAAATGAACTGTCAGAACCATGAGACAGGGAGGGAGGGAGGGAAGGAGGGAGGAAAGGAGGGAGAGATGGAGGGATGGGGAAAAAAGGAAGAAAATATAAGAGTCAGTGTTTTCTTTGTATTGTCATAAAAAACAGAGTGAATCGTCCCTGTTCTCCTCTCTTCCCATTTATTTTCTTTCTTTCTTTTTTTCTTGAGTGATTCACAGGTTCATGGTCTGTATTTGTGCTGCGAGCAGTTCCTTTCTGGAAGGGCTGGGAGTGGAGGAATCAATTGCAAACGAAGATATACAAATATACCTGCTTTATGAAATGTCACACTGAGGAAAAGGGAAATAGAAATTCTGTTCTGTCGGGGGGGGGGGGGGCTACTACCTTGGAAAAAAGGGGATATGAGATGGCAAGGCAGAACGACAGTAGATTACCTGAGAGAGAGGGAGGAAGAGTGAGAGGGAGAGAGAGGGAGTGTATGGCTTGTCTCTCCTCCTCCCTTCATCAAACAAAGAGCTCCTTGTCTTAATACCATCGGTGTAGATGCCACCACTGCTGCAAATCCCAGCTCTAATTAAATAGTTCTCTGTCACAGTAATAACTGAACCACGGCTCCAAGATGGAGGCTCAAGTGAGGCGTCTCCTCCCTGGGATTGCACTTGTCAATGTTGATTGACAGCAAAGGCGAGCAGTAGGAGATTTCTGATATTTCATCCTTAGAAATTGCATGAAAAGGATGCATCTGGATTATACTCTTTCCCCCTACATTCCGCATCTGTGGTAATCCTCTCTGCTTTTGTGTGTGATTCCGGCGTCTTAACCACCCCATCTATATTCAGGCATCACCATAGCCTCAAAATGAATTCCCCCAACATTCCGGGCCTCTGTGCTATTCTTTTATGCAAGAAAATATTTACTTTCTCTCGCGCTCACGCATGCTATCTCTCAGTCTGTCTCTCTCTCTCTTTCTCCCTCTATCCTACTCTATCTCTCTCTCTCTCTTCCTTCCTCTCTCCTTCTCTATCTCTCTCTCTCTTCCTCCCTCTCTCCTTGTCTATCTCATTTTATTCCTTTCTATGCACACATGCACGCACACACACACGCACGCACGCACGCACGCACGCACACACACACACACACACATATACATCTAGAACTGTGTTGTCAGCTGCATCCAAGGCCATTTATTTCCATTTAGCTCTAGCATTTAGCTCCCCTAACACCTCATCCCATACAAACAGACACACACACACACACACACACACAGGTTTTTTTTCCAGACAGTTTCATTCAGATGAAGCCTGCTGCTGTGGAAGTGTGCTCTCGTGACTGTGGTCTTTAAAGAGATGGCCAGCCGTGTAGTGCACCGCGCCGCACAGTAGGTAATTAAACGTGCCGCATTATTAAAAACGCGTCATTGGTCTCTCAACCCCCCCCCCACCCCATTAGCAATGGGGCTTGTTAAGGATGGAGGCGTCACGGACAAACAGCAGTGTCTCCGAATCGGCTCTCTTCGCACAGTGGAGTGCCTTTCCCCGCTGTCACCGCCGGCCTTCGCCGCGTAATGGCGCTCCGACTGCTCTACGCAACCCCCAACCCACCCATACTCCAGCCAGTCCTGGCCCGGATCCTTACCGGAGTTGGCTGATGGTGGTAGGAAGGAGGTGGAGAGCCGCCGGATAAATGAGCTGCGTTTTTAATGATGATGGAGGAGCGCTAAACAAGTTTATCCTGCCCGATAATTAAGAGATAACCTCACTGGAATAGCAATCTGCCGAGTATACAACGGCGCATTCCCTCCGCTAGCTGTTTGGCTCGATGCTGATGAATTTAAAGCAACTTAATTATCCCTTATTGAGGAAATGCAATAATTCACCAGAAAGCTCGCACAGATAGGCTTTTATTGCAGATCTCATTTGGTCAACAAAAACTAACTTCTTAATATCCTTTAGCTCGAGGCACTCAAAAGCACAGGCGAAGCACTACATCACTGTTTAACAGAGCCATTATATGACTGGATACAAATAATTTATGGATACAGACATATTTACAAAGTACACACACAGACACGCAGTATACATACATAGCCAATGCACAATTACACATATATATACATGCTTATGATAATTGATAGTGGCCCAAGGTATAGGCCAATGTATGGACACAACTGCTGTTGGTGAAAGTGTAGGTATTTCTATTATTTCTATTCATTTGGCATGCTTCTGTAATATTTTTAATTACTTCAAATGTACTTCCTGACTACAATAAGTGCCTTGAAAGTTTGCAGTTATGTCAATAAAAGTATAGTCTTAAGATACTTTGTATAATAAATTGTACTATTAGTACTCTCCTACCTATTCTGTTACATGACAAATTACATTTTGATTATGAGAAAAACATTTGATTGACATGAATAAAAATGACAGCTTTCTCTCTAAAAACAAAACATAATATTCATCCGTAACATCCATAGCAAAAGTAAAACATTTTTCTGAAAATTATTGATCTCTTGAGCATATCTTTTCAAGTTGGACGTGGTAACTGTCATTATAGGCCTACTATGGCGACACAATAGAGCCACAAAGCACTCACACGCATAGATATTAAATGTGAGCGCGCAAATTCTCTGTGCGCGCACGGACAGAGGAAACTCCTCCCTGAGCGAGGAAAAAAATGCTGCGAGCGAGGAGGAATCTGACCAGTGAACCTGATTCCCGCCCCCAAGTACAGACCCACGGGAGCCGAAATTCACTTCCCGTGAGCAGAAATCAACTTTGAGAGAGCTGAGTGATTTTTCGAGTGGCTGTTTGGAGTGCTGGTCAGAGTCCTCCTCACTCGCAGCATTTTCTTCTTTGCTCGGGGAGCAGTTTCCTCTGAGTGCGCATGCGCAGAGAAAATTTGTGCGCTCGCATTTAATATCTACGTGTGTGAAATAATATATAATACACCACCAGAATGCATGTGCACCTTGTGCACCTTGGCACCGATATGAATGCAACCACCCTGTTTTCTGCATTTGATTACCTTAGATTCCTTTGTTTTCAATACAACCGTATTGTGGTTTTTGGGTCAAATGGCATTTTGAATGGGAGTCGTAGGGGCACTAGCCTACTATTTTGATGCATGAATCAAAATCATCATGTATCAAAATAGTTGTGCCCCTACGACTCCCATTCAAAATGGCATTTGACCCAGAAACGGTCAATACGGTCAAGCTTAATAGTGGCGCTTCTGACGTTATTATGCTTTTAAACGAAAGTTTGACTCGGGTACATTCACAAAAAGACCCTAGGTTGCATTTTGGCTTGAGTTATGCTTTAACCCTTAGAACCCGATTGACGCAAAGTGCGTCAAAAAACACACCCTTTCTTCTCTGTTACATTGCTCCGGAATGGTTCATCGCAGCGAGATGAAACCTTTATTGCACGACAGAGCAGAAGTGGGGCTTTCCAACGAGACTACACACTTGTCTGTACGATCAAGTATGAA
This sequence comes from Alosa pseudoharengus, assembly GCF_046254945.1. Taxonomy (NCBI): domain Eukaryota; kingdom Metazoa; phylum Chordata; class Actinopteri; order Clupeiformes; family Clupeidae; genus Alosa; species Alosa pseudoharengus. Next base: position 5,531,402 of record NW_027468859.1, read on the forward strand.
AATTAAAAAAAATCATGAAATTAAATCAAATTGCATCATATTTACAGTCTATACTTCTCTGCATTCACCTGCACACACATTACTCTAGTTTGAATTACTCGCGAACCCGTGATCACATCGATATGGCAAGCATATCAGATGAAAGAGGGGGCACAGGGCTATCCATTGGTACCATGTTTATCGATCCTTCTGGCTTATAAAACCAGACGAAGTGACTGCAAAATAATAACGTCATGTACACAAACCAACGCTGCACACTGATTACTCTCGTTTGAATTACTCGCGGACCCGTGATCGCATAGATATGCCACGCATGTCAGATGAAAGAGGAGACACAGAGCTATCATTTGATACCAAGTACATCCTTCTGAGTTATAAAACAGACGAAGTGACAGCAAAATAATAACTTCATATAGCTGGACTTACCCCACGTTTTTGTCTGTTCGTGTGGCAAAGCATGTTTATAATCCAATGCTATCATGTGTTTCTCTATGGCAAAGCATGTTCATATTCCGGTTTTGAGATCCTAGCAAATTCCTGCATGGCATCCAATTCAAGGCTCACATTGCATCCCAATTTGTTCAACAAATAAACACCTTTTTTGCCTTTACTTTGTTCATGGCAATGCAGTAAAGAGTTGAGAATTATTATGACTGCATACACACAGGCACGCAGGCTAACACGCAACCTCGGGTCAAGTCAGGTCAGATCAGTTCGTGTCACAGATATGGAGCGCAGAAAGGTCATTTTTCATCTCTAAATAAAAAATGGCATTTATTTCCGTAAATCACACAGCAAATATTTCTGTAAATTGCTCAGCCACAGAGTATCCCTCCAACATGGCAATTATATTGCCCGATTCAGGACAGTCTGCCCTACACACACATGAAATGCATGTAGAGCTGTGAGCTTGCAGTGGTGAGATACATGTCAAAATATAAGAATTTTTATAATACACTTTTTATATTTTAATTCTTTAAAAATCAAAATAAAACCAATGCTAGTATTAATACATGGAATGATGGCAGATCTGAATAGCCTAAACTCTCCTGAAAAAAACAATATATAATATATGTGTGTGGCACTTACAATGACCAGAATAAATCCTTATGAATAAAGGTAGTGAAAATGCCCTAAAAACAGCTTAGGGTTCTAAGGGTTAAGAGTAATGGGGCAAGGTCCTGGATGAAGAATATTTACCTTTACTGCTGATTATTTGCGGCGTTCAGACATCTCAGTTTCAAAACTGTCCAGGAACACCTGTAAAAACATAGTTAGGCTACAGATTAAAACTAGGTAAATTACAAACACTACCATGAAATGAACTTGAATGCTCTGTCAAACACGAATAATTAAAAAAATCTAAATCTATCGCATAAACCAAGGCATAAATATCAATAATGTAGCCTAAGCTTCATAGCACTAGTAGAACACCAGGTTTAATTCCCCCTCTAATATCCATGGTGGAAAAAAAACGTCCTACTTCATAAAATGCATGTAATTAGACTAAATTTAAAAGATCTCTCCACGATTAAAGAAAAAACAGCTACAATGTCATTAGCATGCCTAATGAATGTGAAGTGTGACACTTTTGGGGGATTTTGACTAGCCTAGCACCATCCTCCTTTCCATAGTGTGAGGTTCACCACACATAATATTAAAGAACATAGGTGAACTTTAATATTATGCATTATAATATTAAATATAATTATAATATTATATGTATTATATGTATGGTAACACTCCATAATAAGGTGCCATAATAAATAGCAAACTAGTAATTACCTAACCCTTTGTTAATATTTGTTAATTGTTACTAAAATATCTATTTGGCACAAGTTAATAGTTTTTTCATCATTAATTCAATATTAGTTGTTTGCATAAAATCTGTATGGTAATATTTTAACAAATCTATTAACTAATATTGTATTAATATTTGTTAATAGTTAACTAAATGTCTTTTCGGCACTAATTAACAGTTATTTCTTACATCATTTAAATGTTAACTGTTTATTTACAAACTATATACTAATATAAAAGTTAATGACATATTATTATTTATTTAGCTTTTCTGATTAGCTTTGTGGAGAATTTATGGAATTTATGGTTTATGGCTTTTTGGTCTTGTGGGGTGTATAAGGCACACCTCTTCTTCCACTTCATCCTTATTGGATACCTTTGTGGTTGGCTGTCCTGTAATTGGTGACCCTGTCTAGTGTTTGAAAGTAGTGTACTCTTTGCCTTTGGAAGTACTATTTGGTTGCTGCTTGAATTTGGTGAAATTCAGGGGAGGGGTGTAACAGAGTTAGAAATATAGTTTAGTGTTTGTATGTGATTTTCGCCATAATTAAGCAGCTTTTTTGAGATTGGTGTTTTGGAGCCCCCTTTGGAGAAACGGTATACTGCAGCTCTGCTGCGTTTTGTCCTTGCATTGTTGCCATAGCTGATCAGAAGCGGTATGCTTTGCATTGGGTAGGTTGACTATATAAAGCACTCTCCACTTTGTTTTAATTTTGTAACTGTAAAATGTTGTTTACGTTAAAAACTTCGATATACCACCTGTATTATATTACTTTACATGTATTGTTAGGATTCGGTAGCAATTCTAGCAACTTAGAGAACGTTTATTAATGTTTTCATTATGACCACGAGTTCATACACACGAGTCTAACGTGACTAGCTGTAAGCTCCGCTAGCAACTTTCCATGCATTCAGTGTAGTTTAGCTTAGTGCTCATGGAAAGTGCAATTCAGTCTAGCAGGAAATTAATGTACATTTAGTTTAGCATTATGTTTATGCATTACCTCCGTATGGTCTACGTCTGTGAGTGTTTAGTGAGTCTCAGAATATTAATAAACTCGTTCTGTGCACCTGAACATTCCATGTCACACGTCTCCCGCTAGTAGGGCTGACAGTGATGGTATAGGAATCATGCATGTACTGTAATAAAGCCCATTCAACTACTTCTTTTTATTTTGCTTGTGCAGATGCTGTTTTATGTATGCCAGTGTCTGAAGGCATGTTTTGTTTGAACTTTTCCTAAAGGAATAAAAGTGATAAGCCAGTTTTGGTCTCAGTCCCTTCACTGTCTGACTAATAGTTATATATTACTAATATATTAATAAAGCTTAACCAACTTTATTATAAGGGTCCCCCATACTGATAGTTATATATTACTAATATATTAATTAAGCTTAACCAACTTTATTATAAGGGTCCCCCATATTGATAGTTATGTATTACTAATATATTAATTAATATTAATAATATATTATAATAATATAATATATAAGCTCAACCAACTTTATTATAAGGAGCCCCGAGCTTATAGCTATATACTACTAATATATTAATTAAGCTTAACCAATTTTATTGCAAGCGTTTCTGGCGCCGACAAGAGTGGCGGCATGTCAAGGTAGCTCCGTGTTTTTTTCTTGAATTTCCCCCTCGGGATCAATAAAGTATCTGTCTATCTATTGTAAGAGTCCTATGGGAAGTGGTTCATATTGGGATAGGCAGAAGCACAGTTTAATATCAATTAGTTAAATAATAATAAGGCATTAACTTTTCTATTAACATAAAGTTTGTAAATAAACATTTAACATTTAAATGATGTAAGAAATAACTGTTAATTAGTGCCAAAAATACATTTAGTTAACTATTAACACATATTAATACAATATTAGTTAATAGATTTGCTAAAACATTAACATACAGATTTTATGCAAACAGCAAATATTTAATTGATGATGAAAAAACTATTAACTTGTGCCAAATAGATATGTTAGTAACAATTAACAAATATTAACAAAGGGTTAGGTAATTACTAGTTTGCTATTTATTATGGCACCTTATTATGGAGTGTTACCATATGTATTATATTACTCTAAATTAGCTAAGGTGATCTGACATTGCTAGCCTACTAGCAAGGATAAAAACAAACTCTTGAAAGATTGCTAAGCCATCAATTTCACATCTCCAAAGACTACCGAATGTCATAAAGAGTAAGCTACATCAGAATCATTTAACAATATGCTTTGGGACTCACCTGATAACAAATAACTTGGCACTTTGGATCCAACTGGTTTCAGCCCTTATCATCTCATATGACGAGTCCTTCTGGCTCTGTAGGACCAACGTCTCTGGCATGACTAGAATCTGTAATGATAGTATCTTTAATTTGGACAAACCTGTAACCTTATACAGACCGTAAACGTGTGCATTTTCTGGTCTTTACAGTCCATCTGTCTTGCAAATAAAGTTACAAGCATAGACTGTATAAAATAACGTTAATGTTTGCTCAAACCATGTTTTGCTCGAAAGGTGCACAGACCCGCCCACTCCATTTCAAATTCAAACAGCCATCGTGATTGGTCAACTGGACTGCCACCCAGTGTTGCCTATAAATTTAACAAAATGCCACATTCATCCTCTCACCTCTACTACATCACAAATGTATAGGCTACTACTTTACTAAGACACAAAATCAACAAAAGGAAAAATATTATTTGATGACCAAAATTGATCTGTGTGTCTCTCTGTAGGCTAGGTTATTGCCATCCATGCGGCTGACATATCAGGCCTATAGGCTACACACATTAGTATTTTATTATGACCGCCGCGCAGCGAAGCGGCGGTCATATAGGTTTAGTCAGATATTTTTTTTTTTTCTTTTTCGCATGTCCAAATTTCCGTCAAGGATTCCCGGGACACTGTAAGACCGGGGTACACGAAACTTGGTGGGCATGTAACCCACCATAATTTCGTTTTGATCTGTAGGCCCCCCCCCCCCGCTGGACTGGACCCCCCGAAAGGAGGTTAGGGCAGACACAGTTTTCTGTGAATATCCCGAGAACCGTAGGGTTTAGGAGGACCATTTTTTTTGTATGTTGATCTCAAAGGGCCATGTCAACCCATTCCATAACCACTCATTTCATGTATAGCGCCACCTAGTTAAACAAAAAAAGTAAAAATGAGGTGTTGTAATCGCAGGTATCTGTGACTTAACATAGTCAAAACTGCACGAAATTGGAAGTGTAGGATCATTATGACACCCTCTGAATGCACGCCAAGTTTCGTGGAATTCCATTCATGGGGGGCCACACAATAAATTCATTTATGTTACTATACACCAACTGGCCTGTAGGTGGCCGGAGACAGTTTTCTGTGAATATCTCGAGAACCGTAGGGCCTAGGAGGTCCACCTTTTTTTTGTATGTTGGTCTTAAGGGGGCATGTCAACCTATCCCATTACCACTTATTTCATGTATAGCGCCACCTAGTTAAAAATTAAAAAGCAAAACATTAGGTTTTCATCACAATATCTCTAGCTGACATGGTCAAAACTGCACAAAATTGAAAGTGTAGGATCATTATGACACCCTCCGAATGCATGCCAAGTTTCGTGGACGTTCGTTCATGGGGGGCCTTACAATAAAATAATTTATGTGTACATTTAGTGACCGTACACCAACAAGGATTCCCGGGACACTGAAAGACCGGGGTACACGAAACTTGGTGGGCATGTAACCCCACATGGATAGCATGGAACCATCACTTTTCGTTTTGATCTGTAGCCCCCCCGCTGGACTGGACCCCCCGAAAGGAGGGTAGGGCAGACACAGTTTTCTGTGAATATCTTGAGAACCGTAGGGCCTAGGATGACCAATTTTTTGCGTATGTTTGCCTCCAGGGGTCATGTAAACCCATTCCATATGCACACATGTGCATAAACAGATACACACGCACACACAAACATTCACAGTAATCCTACGTATGACACATACTCACACAGTAGACATGTATGCATGCATGCACATGCACACACACAGGCACATAAACAGGCAAACACACAAGCACATGCACATGCACGCACACACACCCACCCACACACACATAAACATAAACACGTACATGCACACAATTCAAGAATTTCTCAGAATTATGAACAGGCAAGATGGGGGTGGGGTTGTATAAAATGTATATTACATGTGAAATCTATGAACTAATCATGTTTTGGTACTTGTTGTCTAGCAGATACCAGTGAGAATTGAGTGTGCATAATGCAATTCAGTGAGACAGTTAGAATCATATATGCCTTTCAGCGTGACTTATTTTTGTGGAAAACATGTGCTGGACTGGGCGGCAGTCATATTTTGTACCGCCCTGCGGTACATCTAGTTAAAAGTTAGATGACTATGAAACTATACAAACAATTTATTACCAAAAAATATACTTTCCATCAGTACATTATATTACAAGTATTAGCAATTTAATACACTTAAACAAAATAAACTTCTTTACCATTTAAAATACACTAACAACAAAGTACACTTTTTAAAAGTACATTACAAAAACACTTTGAATATTGCAGAATTAGTATATTTAATTTTAGTACACTGAAGTTGAACTTAATAACATCTACTTTGAAGTATACTTTCTAAAAGTACACATTACAGTTTTTCTCAGTCGCTTTGGTGCTTTTTTCAGATCAGAATGAAAATTCTCATAACTATTAGTTCAACCTCCACAACATTTAGTCATTTGTGCACATCAGAGTAGCAAATTCTCCTCCCTCTGAACAAATTGCAAATGCTTTTGGACATGTATCAGTTGCTTTCATACAATTCTCTGCTGTTTTTTTTAACATTATCATTTGCTTATGTCATGTCAGTCAAAATAAACTATACTTATGGATACTGAATAGTCATTCCCTATAAAACGAATAGTCTTCATTTCATTGCTTGAGTCATTACATACAAAATTGGTGAACTAGTTATCAAATTCTGTCAAAATGCTGTAGAATTGCAAAGAGCATACAGTAAAAATTTACGTATTCAGTGTCTTGTACTCACTTACTCCCCTAACTACAGCAATGTGTAACTTTACTGTAGTTTTCAAATGGCTGTACAAGTACTGTATAGTGCTGTCTTGAGCATGTTCAGGTAGCGTCACCGAGTTCTGACCTTTTTTTTGCATTGGAAAACACTGAGAGAACTGTCATAATGAAAACATGACAAAGCCATTTGACTATCTTGTTCATAAACGATGGTGTCAAGACTTCTCATTTTGATGACACTGACAGTTTCATTGACATGAATATGTGCTTTTGAGGAATGGACTATCCATTTTGAGCAAGTGACGCACTTTTGCAGGTCATCCACTAGGTTTTGCAGTTTGCACTAATTGTTTTGAGAAATGCACTTACTGCTGTGCAAATGTTAATAGTGATGTGAGAATAGCACCAAAGCGACTGAGAAAAACTGTAAACATACTTTACATAAAGTACAAAAAGTGTAAGCATACTTGTTTTATACTTCATATATTTCTAGCACACTAAAGTATACTACTTTTTTACCTGGGGTGTACCAAAGGCTTGCACAAACATTTCAGGTCAAGGGGTCTTACGGCTCAAAGCAAATATTTCCACTGAGGTCAGCCAGGGTTGTCGTCGATGTTGAGCATGTGTCATCTTTAATAGGGCAATTACGCAACAGGGCGACCAGGGGATATGCTTTCAATGGCACACTCATTTTACACCTACTGTAGTATCACATTTTCTCACTGTTCCAGGGCCTGAAGTGACAATGTGCAGTGCAAAAGAATAAGTCAAGGTCATTGCCGTAGTAGCGCTAGTAAATAATGTATACCGCAGGCTTTGCCTTCACTGGGCAGGAATTCATCTGAGAGAGGAAATCATGTGCAGATTGTATGTAAATGGGTCCATGCTGGGTGCCTATGCCTGGAGTTAGCATGAGGAGCACATGTTAGCTATGTAAATCTTCATATGAATATGCGCGCACACACACAAACACAAACACACACACACACACACACACACACACACACACACACACACACACACACACACACACACACACATACACACACACACACACACACACACACACACACACACATACACATACTTAAGACAGGTGCCATGTATCCTATGTAAAGTGGGGTATAAGAGAAGAAGAGAGGTTCCCAGCCGGTTTTGGCGTCCCGGCGCTGGATGCCATGATGGATGCGGCCTCCTCCCGCACATCGGTGTTTGTTGGCCACCGCTCACGCTCTTTGTGTGGCTCCACACCGTGTTCAGACGATGTCACTTTGATTAGGAGCGCGGTCGCTCACCATTTCCTGATAAGCTGGAGCCCTCAGTCACAGTAATGGCGTCCATTTACAGAATGACAGGGTGGCAAGGGATTGATGAGAGTGTACTATAGCTGCCCCCCCCCCCCTTTGGCTCTTACTCTCTTACTCTCTCTCTCTTTCTCCTCTCACTCTCTCTTTCTCTTTCTGTTTTTCTTCGTCTCTATTTCTCATCCCTCTTTCTCCCTCTCTCCATGGCAGAATGAGAGAGCGAGACCTTGAGAGGACAGAGGGCATGATGGGGTTTCATCAATAAGCGTGGCACATCCATACACGCACAAATACACAAACCAACACACACACACACACACACACACACACACACACACACACACACACACACATACACACACACACACACACCACACACACACACACAGTATATGTCCAGAGTGCATTTGTAAGGATAAGAGAGCCCATAGACACCCCATCCCAGCAGGCTTCACTTGTTTTTTGAACTGATGCTTACAGTAATGCACAGTTATCATTAAGTCACAGTTATTTTGTTTTTTTTTGATGGTGTAAAGCACATTGAGTTGCATTTGTGTATGAAATATACTGTAGGCTACCATACAAATAAAATTGCCTTGTCTTACCCTTATCATTGCAGTCAAGGTGCAGATTTGGTATCCTATATACACACAGGTTTAAGGTTAGGTGGGGTGAATGCATCTGGTGACTGGGGGGGGGGGGATAGAGAGAGAGAGAGAGAGAGAGAGATGCCACAAAAGTCATGGGTTGGATTCCTAGCTGCCAGTGTTGTGCCCTTAAGGAAGGCAGTAAACCCCAAATCAAGCCAGGAAACCCCAGGTTTAGTTGCTCCAGGTAGACTTTAATCCCTGCATACATACATGTACATACATACATACATACATACATACAGACAGACAGACAGACAGACAGACATACATACATACATACATACATACATACATACATACATACATACATACATACAGACAGACAGACAGACAGACACATACATACATACATACATACATACATACATACATACATACATACATACAGACACAGACAGACACAGACAGACAGACAGAGGTGGGTGTGAGGGATACCTGTGTGCATGCAGCACTAGAGTGCACTTCCCAAAGGGGAGGGCAGGCTGATGGAGCAGAGCACACCTGACACGCGTCAGGCCACCATCACGGTGGAGTATACACTCTCACTGCCCAGCCAGAACAAGCCTTGCACTTTCATATTGTGGTCAAGCCGCAGGTAAATCACCCTGTACTGTAGACAAGGGTTTGAGGGAGGATGGGGTGTGTGGCTGTTTCTAAAAAAGAAGTCTAGCCGCACGAAATGGCCCTCTGACTGCAGGCCGTCTGAGAGAAGCTGATGAGGGGGTAATAATGAAGGTGTGCGATCAGTAAACACGAGAGAGGAATGATAATATGAGGAATGACCAGCTACACATTTTCATTTATCTTGGTTTTGCAGGCCAACAGCTCTGGCAGTTAGAATAAATACATTGCCTTTTCCAGGCTACTGCTTCCATATGCAATGCAGAGTTATGTAGTAGAAGTGGGCTATACATACAGTATGCACTTTGAGACCGTTCCTGTCTGGGGGATGGTTATGTCTAATAATGGAACTGTATTCTGTTAATTCAGTTTACACATTCATTATTAATTTTTTTTTTATTATAATGTCACTTACGAGTGAATAAGTACGCTCAGTGAGTTTTTCCTTTAATGCAATGTGAAAGTGTTATTGCGTGTAATACATAATTAAGTCCCCTTAGTGACTAAACATGTTCCAGGGGCACGTGACAAATCTCAGCTCAACAGAAAAGAAAGTCAGAAGAAGGTATGCTTGAGAAGGTATGCTTTTCATTGAGCAGACCTGATTTTTTTAAATCTACTAGTTAAAAAGGGGATTTATATATAGAGAGATAGAGTGGCAGACAAGGGGCGTAGAGATAAAGTAATCTGGAGTAAGTGTTTCTGTGCACTTAATGACCAGTAAATGTGAGTTACTGTATCTTGGCAGCTTTCTCTCTCTCTCTCTCTCTCTCTCTCTCTCTCTTCTTCGCTCTGCTTTTCTCCCTCTCTTTCTCCGTAGTATAAATCGGGTCCACTGGGTTTTGCGTGGTGATATCCTGCTGCCAAGTGTGTGCCAGCGTGGCATGAGTTATGCCCTGTCAGCGTGCATGTGACGGATGGGCACTGTCTTCTACAGAGACCCGGCCACGCTAACAGGACCCAGGGACAGGCCCGCATGATAGAGAGACCCTGGGAAAGATGGGATATCTGTGTGTGTGTGTGTGTGTGTGTGTGTGCTCTAACAGGACCCAGGGCCAGGCCCACACGAAAGACAGACAGACCCTGGGAAAGATGGACTGGGTGACCAAGAGAGATGGGGAGAGAGAGAGAGAGAGAGAGAGAGAGAGAGACAGAGACAGGGAGAGAGAGAGAAATGCAAGAGGAATGATAGAGTGGGTAGAAGGTGATATTGAGTGGAAGACAGGCCTCTTGGGGAAGAGTGGAGAGAGAGACAGAGACAGAGACAGGGAGAGAGAGAGAAAGATGATGTGAGGAATGACTA